>NC_040036.1:70471557-70679497 GCF_003713205.1 Coffea eugenioides
TCTGTTCACAAAACCCTCTCCTTCTATTTTCTTTTTCTCCTCGTTTCCTTGCTCTCCTCATCCTTTTCTTACTCAGTTTTTTTGTGAGGACCCGAAATTTTCTTTTTTTATATTATTCTACTGGCTTAATTAAGTATTTATTCACCCATTTTCTCTGAATAATTTATTTCAAATCTTTTTGGACCCAATTACATGGAACTATGACTTACTTATATTTTTAAAATGACTCGTTTAAAAAATTTAATTTTTGAAAGCTCGTTAAGTGAGATTAGTGAATACGCGTTTGGAAACAATAATCGATTCGAGAATACAATAAGCTTGAAAAATTGAAGACTTGTACATTAGTCTTGAAATAGGTATTTTTATGTTTAAGTATTCAATTATTAGTTCGTGATACTATCGTTATAAGAAATTCTTGGAAATTCCATTTTATCGCGCATAAATCAGAAGTACGCGTTTTTACGCGCGCGATTAATTGAGGGACTTTAGACCCTTATTTTGGGACAATTAAGAGTGAATAATATTAATATGAATACAAGTGCATTAGAGGTTTAGTGCACAAGTGAAACAAACTCGAGAGGAATCGAGCACGAAACGCGCGCGTACGCGCACTATCCTTAGTTGACTTTTGGAGCAATTTTGGCCACACATTCTTAAGCTTCTCATGGAAGCAGCACACCAGATCAAAACCCTTTTTTTCTCACCTCAAGTGCATAGCTGAAACTCTCATTTTCTCACCTCAAGAGCCAGCCAAAACAAGAAAGAAAAGAAAGGAAAGAAAACTCTTTATTTCTACCTCAAACTTCCTCCAATTCACCTCAAATTTCACCTATACTTAGTTAATCACTTGGTGATCATCTTAAGCTACAAAAGGGGGCTGCTTTTCACGGTTTTCTTGAGCATCTTTGGACCGAAAATTCTGCTTGAAGTCACCCACAAGAGTAAGTGATGATCCACCTTGAAAAACTTGATTTATGGAAGTAGTAGTGAACTTATGAGCTTGCAAATGCATGTGGGTAGCCTTATTTATGTTGGAAAATGTTGTGTGGGCTCTATGAACTCCCACTATGGTTGGATGGACTGATTTGTTGTGTTTTGATGTTATTAATGTTGGATTAGTGTTTAATCTAGTGGAAATAGGTAGTATTGTTGAAGGAAAAGTTCAAAGGGGAGTGAGGATGAAAATTTTTCATTTCTGCCCCTGTATTGTCCATGACGTTTAGAGTGATTTTTTGTGGTTATTTAAGACTTGGTTATGATGTATATATGTTGTGTGGGTTGTGTAGAAAGTTTCATAAAAAAATAACGTGATTTGGTTGGCCAAATGATGTGTTTTCGGAAATCAGCAAAACTGGAAATTTTTCCCGTAACTGCTCTGGCAGTGTTCTTTTTTTGGCTATAACTTTTTACCCCGATGTCGAAATCAAGTGCCGTTTCCAGAACTAGAAACTAGACATTCCCAGTTTTCCAACGGTATAAAATGTACATTCTGATTCCACCTGAGCAGTCCGTACCAATCGTTTAAACATGACTGTCCTGTTTCACGTCTACACTGAGAGCTCTGTTTTGAGCAGCGAATTGATGCTCAAATGTGAGCTAGTTGTGGACAGATTTTGAAAACGATTTCTTCTAAGAAATTATAGCCTTATGAATCTAATTTTCAATGCCACTAACCACGCTCAATTCTGAGTTGAATGGAGTGATTTATGACCAAAATTCGAAACTGACTTTGTGGGAGAAAACCCTCATGTTGGACAGATTTGTAACCAATTTTGATTTGAGACTTGCTCTTCAAAATTCTTGATTTAAATCACCTACCAAATGTATCTTGGATCCTTATTAGACCTGGTTAGCATAAATGAGACATGTTTTAAGCATTTTATTGGCCAAAGGTTTGAGAAAAAGGAAAACTAGTGGTGCAAGGCAGCTTTGCCTTGGAGATTTAGGAATTTTGATGGTTTTGTTAACCAACTTCCCGAATGAATTTTCAAATGAAATTTGGTAGAGGAGTAGTCCTCATATGGAAGTTGAGTTGTACCAATTTTGGTGTCAATCTAAGACCATTTCGATATACAAATGATGTCCCAAAGTTGCTCTTCGAATCTGGAAAATTTTCCTTTTCTCTTGGCCGAATGGTCAAATCTGATTTGGGAAGTTATATTTCGAAAACCTTGATGTCAAGTACTTCTAAATTACTTATTGGATATTTATGGAACATTAGTTTCAATATTTGAATTAATTGAAGTTGATTGTGTGGAACAAAGCTTTTAAAAAAAAGGAAAACGAAAGTACAAGGCAGATTTGTCTTGGAAAATCTTGAAACTTCAATGATTTTGTTAACTGACTTCCCGTGTGAATTTTTGTACGAAAATTTGCAGAAGAATACCCCTTATATGATAGTGTAATACTGCCAACTTTGGTGTCATTCCGAGTCCGTTTCGATGTTTAACCAAAGTCCCAATGTTCGTGAATTAAATCTGGAATTTGGCCTAACGGTCTCATTTTTTTTTTCAGCAACTTTGAGCCACCATATCTTGGTGCTCAAAACTCCAATTCTGGTTCCGCTTTTTGCATTGAAAACTTTGATTTTAACTCTAATTGATTTCCAAATTTCAGAGTCTAGCTTGAATTGTATGAATTTTTCCGAATTTTCAGACTTTGTCAAAAATCAACCCAAAACTGTCTTGACTTTCTAAAACAGCAACTTTGGGCTAAATTTCGAATATCTTCCAATTGAAATCATGGAAAAGTGTCTTCTAGGAACTTTTAGTACTTTGGAAGTAGTTTCCAACGGCACCAAGTTTTCCAATTTTGGACTTGTAGAGAATGAGATACGATTTTTCAAAGTATGGGTGACAAATCTGAAATTTTCGAACTTAAAGGAAATTGAGAGTTGCGAACCCTCTATTTTTCCTTCGATATTGCTAGACTGTTTTACACTTGATTTCAAAGATGAAAATCAGATTTCGCTTGTGTTTTAAAACCCCATTTTTGAGTCTCGATTTACGAGTAATTAAGGCTCATTTTCGTGAAATTTTCTTAGATTGTACAAGTGTGCAATCTTCCTCGATAATTAGGGGTTTTAAGCGATAGTGTATAATAGACAATTACTATTTGCTCAGGTGCTCAAGGAGACCTTCAAGAGGATCTCGAGGGGAACACCTAAAGGCTCGTTTACGCACTTACTCCCTTGTTTCGATTGGTGAGTGTCAAGTACATGAATTTGTTGCTAAGTGGTTAACTGTTTCTTATCCGTTATACGAATTTAAACTTTGTGAGACGAATGTGTACTTTACCGCACTCGTTCTCCTTCAAATGAAATTATATTCGTATTTGGCTATGTGAATTCATATTCGACTTGTACTTAGTAATGTGGATGTGATTCGTATTTGTGATTCTTATATGCGATTCGTATTTGTGATTCCTATTTGGAATCATCGATTTGAGCGTTGCTCATCGACTTATATTCGTATTCGTATTCGGGGGACGCCCAAACTCGTTGGCTAACTTTGCAAATCGAGTCAGCATGGGCTTGGTCGATAAGCTTAGCAAACCATGAGATATTCGTAGAGCATGATCTATTGGAGAGATCTTGCTCGGCATTACTCGCGCAGTATTGCCATGATATACTCGAGTATTTTCAAAAACTTTGATGAGTGGGCCCGGTAAGGGGGTGTAACGGTGACAGGATTCAAAATAAAGTGGTGTATCTACGGATTTTATACTTATGTGGTTGACGGAATGTCAACATGAGATGTGATCAAGGCTTCGACTCGACTACGTGGAATTTAGCTCCTGAGAGCTACAGTATCCTTGAATTGTTTCTGTTTATTTTTCCTATTCGAAATGTGAATTATTCAAACTTGATAGCTTTATTTACTACATAAATTGTGGCTACTTGGATTACATGTTTGCATGTGTGTTTCTTGGCCTCACTGAGTATTGGCTCATCCCATTAGTTTGTTTTCCTTAACAGGAATGGAGGAAGTGAACTTCGGAGGAACCCCTTTTGATGTATTTTTGGTATTAGGGTTTCAAATGTTTTGGCTGGACTCGTGATTGTTGTATAGTTTGGGGAACTGATGTATCTTTTGGGAACTTGATGTAAGGATTGAATAACTGATGTATTTTGAACTCGTGGTGTGAGCCTTGATGGTTGATTATGGAAGCGACTTTTCTTTATTTGGCTCGTATTAATTGTTATGTATCGATAAACTTGAATCGATTTGTCTTAAGTTTCTTTTGGCGAGAGCTGGCAGGCGTCCCCGTGGATCTCTTTGGGTTCGCCCTTGGAGAATGGGCGGGCGTCACAATTTTTGCTTTCCCGAAAACCCTTCTCCCTTTTGGCTAAAAACCCTCTCTCGATTCTTCTCCCCTTGTTCCCGTAGCTCTTTTCCCTTTTGTTTTCCTTTTTTTTGTTTTTAGTTTTTCTCCCAATTTTTCCCAAATCAACAAGTGTCTTGCCACCTAATCTAGCAAGTGTTGTGGTGTCAACAAAAAATGGGGACACTTGTCTAATGCCTATCCATCACACTTAACTAGTTTGCATGGCCTCCACCTATCTATTATGCATGTGTTCCACATATTTTTCCTTTTTAATTTTTTTGTTTTCCAAAACAAATTTAGGATAAATAACAAATGTTACATTCCTAATTGAGATGCCTACAATGGTCATTATTGAAAGAAACTTGATTTGAAAAAGATTAAAAAATAGATTTTTTGCTGAGAATTTTCTTTTTTTTTTAGAAATTTAATGCAAAAATGCTTTAAAAAGAAAAATGATGAACCTAATTTACTAAAATAAGCAAAAATAAACATTAACTATCATTTTACAAACTTAGTCAACTAAAACAAGATAAAATAAAATAAACTAAACAATAAAAAAAAAGCTAAAATTAAATTAAATAAAAATTAAAAATTTGGTGTCTATAGATAGTACTAATTTCTTTTTCTAAGAAATCCTTTCAGCCTTAAACCGATTTGATTCAAAGAACAAGAGATAAAGGAAGACGAAAGCTGTCGGACGCTCACAAGGACAATACCGGATGTCCAATAAACTGTGCAGATCTTATCGGACGCAAAACATCCTCACCGAACGTCCGAAAGAATTAAAACAATCCTTCAAACTCTCTGCCTGCCTTCGGACGCACGAAAAACTCCATCATCGGACGTCCAATAGAATTGAGATACTCTCTGTCTGCTATCGGACGCAAGCATCGGAAGCACCGAACGTCTGAAAGAATTAGGATGATTTCCTTCAAGTTCTCTATCTGCTTTCGGACGCAAGCATCAGAGATACCGGACGTCCGAAAGAATTGAAAGAGATTTTTCAAACTCACTGCCTGCTGTCGGACGCAAGTATCGGAAGTACCGGACATCTGATACTCCCAACAACTAGTTGACTCTTCAAATACCTTTTATCCATTGGAAGCATTAATGGGGCACTTTTTGATCTCATATAAATAGTACATGATCAGAAACTTTAGAGAACTTTTGCACACTGAAAATATAAAAGATTAAGAGTAGTTTTAGTGAGAAAACACTCTCGAAGGAACAATTTGTACTCTTTGTGGTATAAGATTCTTATGTGAGAAAAACACTTCAATAGTATAGCTTTGTGAGGGTTATCCTGAGTGATTGTAAAACTTCCGAACTTGACCAAGCGGAACTTGGGGCAAAGAGGAAGTGAGCCTTCCTTTGTACACAAAGATTGGTTGTATTTCATCAACTTGAAGAAGCTTGTTCTATAAAGTGATCTTCAAGCTCAAGAGGAGCTTGTTAGTCAAATTGGTTTGCTTTTCTTCCCTTTTTATTTACTATCTTGTGAACCTTAATTGCTTATCTCTCTACTCTCAAGTGATATTGCTCTCTTACTAATTGTTTCATTGATTGGTCACTAGAAAAGAGGGTAAATTTCACATTTAACAAAAAGTGTCCCATAACTTGATTAGTTTTTTAAATAACCTAATTCACCCCTCCTCTTAGGTTTGTCTTTGGTCCTAACAAGCTTTTTGCGAAAAATTTAAAGCTTTAATCTGAACCATTCTTCGCTGCAACTATCGAAGGAACCATGCCAATAATAGATGACAATTGAAGTGGGTGTTGCTCCATAGTTGAAGCCCCATCCCCCAACCCACCAACGTGCCTGCTCCATGGTATGCTCACGGTCAATGATTCACTTGACAGATTCTAAACCACTACAGACACTCCTTTGATTGTCTATTTTGAATTTGTCCTGGTTCACCAAATTTTAGGACTCTATCTCCTCCATCTGCGCATCGCCATCGGCAGCCTGTACTGGCTGCGACTTTGGAACAAAGACTGGACGAATTGTTTGTTGAGTACTCGTTTGTTTAACTACCTTATGCAAATCTTGTAGAGGTCGTAGAGCTGGGTTCTTCTTGAAACAGACCCCCTCGTCATGACCAAAACCTTTCGCAGTAACCACAAAATGCAAGCCATCGTTCAAACTCCACCTTTACCAAAAAATCGAAATCTTCATCTCCTATCCAAATCCTTCTTGCTGGTGGTTTCGAAACATCCATCTCAATCAATAACCTTGCACGATGGTCTCCTAAGGTCACTTGTTGCCATATCAATTCCAACAACTGCCCCAATGTAGTAGAAGCCAACTTGCTCAACTGAACCTTGCTGGAAAAAAGGAATCGGTAACTCAAGAAAAGTCACCCAAACATGCGCTGCCACAATTTCCTGATTAGCCTGAAATCCAACATCCATTTCGATACTGTCATAAGTGAACCTTGAATATACCAGGTCCGGCGCACAAATAATCGAGTGTAATCCTCTTCCAACAAAGGCCTAATCAAAATATGATTTGCATCAAGAAGACCCACAGAGCACTCTCCCTTTAACCCTAACGAGTAAAAAATTTTCGCACTATCTCCATAGGTGGGCAGCTAAAGGAAAACCTCCCCACCAAAGCATTCCGAAACGGTTCTGCTAGTTGCATCATCTCAGCCCGAGACAACCGTAAAGATGGCTTCCCCCGAAATGAAGATACCACACCAACATCCAACACATCCTCCTGAGACGAACCAGCGGTCGCAACCACCGCTGCAAAGCTTTTGACACCACTTAAATTCGGATCTGGCGGCTTTGGAGTTTCCATGAGAGACAGAAACCCTAGAAACCTGACCCATGCTTCATTTAAATGCACTTAATTTGTAATTTATAGGGATTTTATGTTTATTCACATTTCTTTAAAATAATAAGGTAAATTTGCTATATATTTACATTTTATTTTAAATTGTTATCAATTAAATTGGTGTCTTGACCATTTTGTTGATTTTGAAGTATAAATAGGGCAAATTCTATCTCATTTAGCCATTAATTCAAGGGACGTACCCTCTATTATTTTTCAATCATTTTTTATGTATTTTTATGTATGATTGCATGTTTTAAGTAGTTTTTCTTTTATTTACTCATTTTATTCATTTTAAGCTTCCATTTATTTAATTTTGATGTTTATTTGGGAGGCATTTAAATGCCAAGTTGTAATAGACATGTCTTCCCTTTTGCCCAAGAAAATGTATTTAGATAGACAAACGTAATAGATAGGTTTATTATTTCCAAAGATTCCCCTCTTAGATTGTAGTTAGGGCCCCCAAATATAATAATTAGATCTTATTTTGCTTGCATGTTTGTGTAGTTATGTGCTTGCATGTCTACTTGTTTTTCCTAGAGTTTTGCATCTAAATGTTATACCTATGTATTATGTGCCCAGTATGCTTTATGTGTTTGTTTGCTTTATTTATGTTTTATATGCTTTATTTATTTATTTATAATGAGTGCATGACGCCACCATACTAGTCCAACGCTAGTTGCAGTTTTTCTCCCCAATTTCTCATTAGTCTAACGCTAGTAAGAATTTGTAGAAATAGGCTAATCCAATGCTAGACTCCGGGCTAATCCAATTTGTAGAAATTCGCTCCACTCCGGGATGACCAGCCCAAGGAGTGTCATGGGTCTCTCGCAGCAACTGTCGCCTAAATCCCCCTCCTGCCGGGACATAAGCTCTACCACTCTTGGCAAAGAGTAAGTCGTCTTCGAGCCAGTAATGACGAACTCTGCCCTCACGGACTTGGGTGATCAGGGTCTGGTACACTGGATCATTCGGGGACTCTGCCTTGATCTTGTCCCTGAAGTCCGTTTCAACAGTGCTAAGTGCAACAACGTACTCCTCGACGTACTTTCTGCTAAGGGCGTCGGCCACCGCGTTCTCCCTTCCTGGCTTGTGAATCCAGTCAAAGTCAAACTCGGCCAGAAACTCCTGCCAACGCGATAGATTCATATTTTGGTATGACATTTATTGCATCTCATGCATTTTTCTACTTTTAGGTTATTTTCATTTGCATGATACATCCCCCTATTCCCTTATCCTTATAGGCGTAAATCATGTCATTTAAACTTGCATTTAATTTAGATAATTAAAAATAGGCTAGTTCATTTGCTAAACTAGATTAGAAGAATCACCATTTAAAAATGAAAAATGGACGAGTATGGTTTTTTAGTCTTAGCACGCTATTATCCCTCTATAAGAAGGAAAATTGAATCACAAATTTTAGTCTCCTGTACCCGTTATGTTGCATTCTCCTCTTCTAGGTCATGTATATTTATTTATATATTATAATTTCCTTTTTTGAGTTTCATTATTTGTATATTCGTGACCTCTTCAAGGGATCATTCTTGGGCTTTACAATTCATGTGATTTGCACCAATTAAATTTTGAAGAAACATCTCGTCCTACTCAATACCCCCAAGGTACAGGTTTGCATTCATATAGAAGCATCCAAATATGATAAGTTTTATAAATTAGACTAGAATACTTTTTGACTAAATCTCACAACCATCTTTAGTTAGGTCGAAAGGGTGTCTTAGATTTGAGTCGATCAAATCTTTGCCTTCTATTTCTTCAACCGTGACTTCTGAACTCATTTTCTCTTACTTTCTAAGAGTTGGAGTCATCTAAAAGGGGTTTTATTTACTTTTTTTAATTTTTCAAATATTTTGGGTGATTTGGTACACTTAAACTTGATACCAAGTGGCAACTCTATTTTTTTCTAATAAAAACCCTTTTAGACTATTATTTTGGGCCAAAACTATCGCATATTCTAAGTCTCATTTTAGGCCCTATTTCTTTATTTTCTAAAATAAAATAAAATATTCATGTTTCTAACTCCTTCCCTTTTTATTTTTTCAAAATCGGGTGCAACAGTTTTTGATATTTAAGGTACCAAGATCTTCGTCCCTTTTTTTTTTATTCGATTATTAACTATAGCAAGATCTATTGTAGTATTTAGTCATTCTCTAAATGTGGATCTAATAATCATTAGAATAGAACCTATATGAATCCATCCTATGGATTATCTTATTTTCTCTAGTATTTTTTCTAATTTGTCATAAATATCCTTTTTAGATATTAATGGGATTATTATTTTACTGGTAGTAAGGCTATATTCTAGCACTTTTTCTTTGATATTTATTCCATAGAACATATGGTATTTTTTTAGATAAAATTTGATCTTTTCTAATGCAGATAGATTAAATCCACTATAAGAGTTTATTGAAAAATTACTTTTTAAAATTTTTGCTAATATTTTTCTATCTATAAGCGCTTCCTGACTATATTCATCTAACTTTTCTGAATGAATATCTATCATTTCAGTAGAGTTATTTTTCTCTTCTTCTATCTCACTCATCTTCACTACTTCTTTCGTAATCTATATCTGTAAAGATAAATATACTTTCATTGGAAGAAATTTCCTTTATTTCTACAAATCTATTTAATTCATTATTATTAATCAAGTTTTCAATATCATCATCCACCTCAAATCTCTTATTATTAAATTTTTTAGGACATTGATTTGCTAGGTGTCCTTTTCCTTTACAAAATGAACATTGATAATCTGTTATATTTCTCTTTTTCTTATTCCTTCTATATATCTTTTTCTTTCTTGGAAATTTTTCTCTATGTTTGTAATATTTAGTCTTTCTTCTTTTCATATATTTTCTTTTAAAATACTTTTACTTTTTATATCTATTTTTCATCTTATGATAATAATATGGAGCGTCGCATCCTATTTGGGTAGGCATATTAATATCATTACAATATAGCCTTAATTGATGTTTTAATTCACATGTCTTTCTAAAGAGTATGGATTTTTCACACCGTTTACTTAGTTTATCTAACGTATGGAATATTCTTTTTTCTAGAACATCTTTAGTTTCAAAATTATATTCTTCTCTTAATTTCTTACCCCATGGGTCGGGAATCTTTGAGAAAAATATTTCTAAATATGTTTTTCTTTTCTTTGAATCTATTCTATAATAATAATTTTGAAAAATACAGATATACTTATCTATTTCACACATATTACAAAGTGTTAATTTAAGCAATGCATCGGTATATTTTTGGACTAAATTAACATTTTTAAAATAACTTCCTTCACCAATGAATTCAAGACGAATTAATTCAAGTGATCTAGTTATCACATCATTTGTATCTTATTCTTCTCCATATATTATTGATTTAGTCTCTTCTAGTAATGTCTTCCAATATCGAGAGACGCTATTTACTAGAGATATTTCTAAAAATCCTTTTGACTCTTCATATGATAATTTTTTTTATAAAAACTGCTAATCTTAATCCAATTTTCCATTTATCTATTGCTTCTTCTGTATTTTTTACATAGTCCAAATCTAAAAATTTTCCAAAAGAAAATATAGTTTCAGGTGTGGTCCTATCTAAAAGTGTATAACTTTCATTATCTAGGTATCCTTTTTGCCTTGTTATATTCACTAGTGACGAAATAAAAGAATTTCCTAAACCAGGTTTATGCCTAGCAGACGAGGAGGCGGATTTATTGGATGAAGGTATATCATTTATATTTGGGTTTATTTCTGGTTTTAGATTCGACTTTATATTTATCATTAGATTATTAAATTTGTTACTTATTTTTTATACTTCAGAATCTGAGAGACAAGTAAAGTTATCTTCAGATTCACTCATTTTATTTTAGAAATATGTCCTGTTAGACATTCAATAGTGGTTTTATTTTTTTCAGTAATTTTTTCTTCTGAATTTGTTTTTTCTAGTTTTCTTAATTATTTGAATTTCTTTCTTTAGATCTTTATATATGTATAACATTGTTTTTTATATTTCAAATAGGTCCTTCTCTATTTTTAAATTCCCAGGTTCTATTATTTTGTAGTTATCTGAATTCATGTATGCGTTCTTATCAAATGTAGATTTCTTTCTCATATGATTTTTTCCAAATTTTGCTTTTGTATCTCTAATAATATATTTAATGCTTCCATTATAATTTCTTCAAAATGGGTTTTTATTTATAAGATTTCTTACTCTATTTATTTTAGCTTTTATTGCTAGGTCTCTACTAATGTATTTTTGACATTCTTGGAAATATGTTACTCTTTCTGGGTTATTCATTGTTTATCTAAGTGTCCATTTCTATAGTGGGATGTAAGTTCTTTGTTTATTTGTGCATATTAATTAGTTATTGAATATTTTTCATATTCTGCTTCTCTTAATGCCTTGTATCTATCATGGCAAGTGACGGGATGACAATTATTCAAAATAACATGAAACCACCTTTCTTGGTAATATGTAATGCTTTCATTTAATTGTTGTAACTGGTATGCATATTCTTTGATAAGAAATAACATTGAAACACATATTTCACATTCTTCCATTTTAAGGAGATGGATAATGCCAATCAGAGTCATCAAATTCTATTCCACTATCAAACTATCTAATATGAACTGGGTTTGCATCATATTCTTTATCAGAAATATAATCATCATTATTATTTAAGGGAATATGTAGATCATTTCTCGACTCTGATACCATTTTGGTGCCCAAATTTAAGTCAAAATTTAAGTTTGGGTTGGCTAACAAGATATTTATATTTATGATTTTTTATGTAAAGGATATTTTTATTTGTAAAATATATTTAGAATGTATTATATTTATTGATAAGGTACTAAATGAGTTTGTAGAATCTTCCATAAAAATTTTTTTCAAGAGAATAGAATGCATACCATATCAAAACTAACAATTTTTTATTAACAAAGGAGAAGGGTCCATCATGTTTCCGTACCTTTATTTTTTATTTTTGACCAACAAAACTTCGGCTACCTCCTCGAGAATTTCTTACTTGGGTGTTTCAGTCTCCAACCACAAGGGTGACTTCCTTCAAGGGCCGCTTCAGAATTTTGCAGCACAGTTTAGTTTTGTTTCCTATATCTAAGCGTACTCAGATACAAAGGATGAAAAGTTATGAAGAAAACTTCTTCCTTTATTAATGAAGAAATTGTAGTACAAGATAGGTTGGCGTACTACTCTCTCTCTCTCTCTCTCTTTCTCTCTCTTTCTCTCTTTCTTGTTAACTAGACATGAATTAGAGAAATATTTTAAAGGAAAGTTGCTTCTGCGTAGGCTCAATTGTCCTCCTTTACAAGTAGTCATCCTATTTATAAAGGTTGCGGACTTTATTGCCGGACTTTAACTGATACTTTCCATAGATTTTAACTTGTTTTAATCCCACGGACTTAACCAAAATATTTTGGATTTCGAGAGTGATGTAAGTGCTTATGTCTTATTTCATACATTGACTACTTGAAACGGTGTCATTATCTTCTTTTTTACTTTTTAGTACAAGTCGGACACGTGTTATTTTTGTGTTTCAACTGTAAATTTTGGTAACCACAAGAATCACAGGATGCCATTACTATAACCTCTTGGAAGTATGGAATATTGGTAACGAACATTCCACACTCGAAACTTGGCAGCACAAGCTCCATAGGTTGATGGAAAAGTCATCACCTCTTTAGGTGGTGTGATACACTACATGTTTCTTTCTTTTTAGATCTATATGGGCAGATCTATGTATAGCCTATTTAGGAGTGAAGTGCTTTTGTTCTTAAAGTATTTTTTGAGTGATGGAGGTACATTGAGATGTCTGGTAAACGCCATTCATAAATTTACGAGTAGATTTTTTGCCTCCAAAGTATTTTTTGGAAGCTCAAAATCGGTGCCTTTGATATAATAACTTTTATGTCTCAAAAAATAAAAAATAAAAATTTGACTATCTTTTTATTTTTTTAAAACCTCCCATCCCACTCCCAACTACTATGTTTAAGATTCAAATCTGAACCTAGCAGTGAGAAAATCTCTAAGAGCTGCCCCAGATTCAACACTCCAATTATGAAATGTATAAAGAAGCAAGTACTTTTAAAATTTAAATTGCAATCATCCTCATATAATATGCATTTATATACGTATGCATCTAGACTGTATAATGAAGTAGTTAAATGGCTCCTAGTTGTAACACATAGATACGATGGACAAATATGCGACCTCTCACATCTGCATACAAACATGTTATATGTATATTAGTTATTCCCTCATGCAATTTGCACATGTATTTTTATTTTTCAAAATGAAATTCAATCGGATATTGCTATATAACAATTAAAATAAAATTTTTATAAGATATAGATACGCAATATAAGCGAACATGAAGTTAAATAGAATTTAAAAAATTATCTCATGAACAAATTAATGATTAGCTTTTTTTTTTAATTGATGATTAGCTTCCATTAAATCTACCCCTATGATTTAAGTTGATTCACATGAATGGTTGGCGATAAGGGAACATGTAGAACGAGGACATCTATTAAATCTACTCACACTTTAAAAGCCAAAAAAAAAGGAAAGAATTTATTAAGATAATACTACGTACAGGGAAAAGGATTCAAAATTTGCCCAATTCGGTAGCATGTGAATGTGAATGTAAAAAATAATTAAATCTACAATAGTCTAATTACGAAGAAAGAGAATATATAATTGTTTCATTAATTTCTTATATTTGGGTAATAGATGAAATCGACTCGCAAGGGACTAATTTTAAAGAAAAGAAAATATATAGTTTTAAATTATGATACGAACTTGATTCTCCAAACTCCCACTCTTGAAGAAATGAATTGCACAGGCAGCAGAAAGATATATCTCGACCAGGTTATAGATACAAAGATGGAACAATCTTGACCCCTCTAACCCACAAAATTGCGAATCTTGAATCTAATCGCGACCCACAACTCAATACGATAGCGAACCAAGATGTGTTGGTAGAATGGCGCTACAATTCAACATGGTCTTGAATTGATAAGCCAAAATTTGAACAAAGGAGACACGAGTCACTTTGTATCAAGGAACATTCCTAAGGAAGAAGAAAGAGAAAATCTCAAATTTTATTCATCATCTGACTTAACTATAAAAAACGTTGACACTTGAGGCTTATTTATAGCCTTTTACAAGACTCAAAGACCTAAACCAACTTGGAAATAATTAATTACTTTCCTAAAACTCTAACTCTTCTAGAATAGGAAACTAACAAACTCAAATTGGCTTAACTATGGTCAACATGACCTTAGCCTTTATTTTCCTTATTAACGACTCAAAAATAACTCAAGACTAACTCTAATTAACTAACAATTATTGTTGGAAACTTAATTAAATAAACAATAATAAGAAATAAGCATGACATAGGTTCAGATCTTCAATGATTCTTGAGCTTGATTGCACCATCAAGCATCGTATTAGAATGTGAAGACTTGTAAAATGAATTTCTTGGACTCTAAGGGGATTCAAATCTTCATGTTCTCATCATTCCCCTCCTCTTGAAAGACAATTTGTCCTCAAATCGAGTGCTTGCTTATAAAGGAGTAACTTGGGGAATGCCTTGATAAATGTAATCCAAGAAGCATGTTGCCAACTCAACTTGGTCATGAACACGAACCATTGCACATGTTCTTGTGACGCCCCGAAAAGAATGAGTGTGAGAACCCGAAAATTTTCTAATTTTCTAGGGTTTATTTTATTTAATCGCCCGCCTTTTCTACATTTTCTTTATTAGAAAAATTTCCCAGATAAAGTTTATGAGCAAAGATAGTTTTAAAATGATTTTTCTGGTATCGGTTAGTTTTTGAGAAATTAAAAGAGTATTTTGGACGTGGGACCCGCAAGTGCGGTAAATGCAATATATTTTTGACAACTTGTTGGATTTTTGTATTAAGTGATATTATTTTACAAAGTGTTAAGATATTTGTATTGGAGAGACAAAAAGATAAGTTTTAAACCTAAAGGTGACAAGTGTCACCATTTGATTGGGCTTACCTTAAGACCTTTCTTACCATTGACTTAAATAACCAAAAATGACCCAAAATATCTTCATTTCTAAGCTTCATATGGCCGACCACCTTCAAGCAATAAGGGAAGAAAAGCTCTCCAATTTCTTTGCTCCAAGCTTGCTTAATCTTCACTTTTAACCGTTTAATTTTAGTTTTACTCCATAAAACCTCTTCACTTAGTGTTTGTGAGTTGTTTGGTGGAGTTGTTTGGAAAGTTAAGGTGACCAATAGCTCTCTCTCTCTTGTGTTCAAGGTAAGTTGTGAAGAACCACCCTCCTCCCTTAATTGATGCTTAAATCATGCTTAGAGGTTGTATGAGATGCAATTTTATGGATTAAATCTTGAGTTTTGGTTGAATGATGAAGTTTTATTATTTTTGGGGGTTTTTCTGTTTTAATATAAGCATGATTGTGTGGCTATCTATGATGATTGGAAATGGTCTATAATGACTTAAGGAGGTGGGAAAAGTGATTAATTGCAACCAATTTCTGTTTTGGAAGAAAATTGAAAAACCTAGGGTTCTTAAGGGAGCATTCTGTCCGAATTTTTAGGTCCTATATAGAGGCCTAATTGGCCTTAGCTCAAAAACATGAAAGTTGTAGGGAATGACATTTTAGAGGTGCCTACAAAATTTCAGGTCAATCGGAGTAGTGTAGAATGAGATAAGTTGAAATTACTATTGCTGTTCTGGTTTTACCCGAAATTGAGAACTGTGCCTGTAATTGGTTGTTTTGGTCAGGAATTGTTCCGAATTGGTTGTTGAGGTCTTCTGATGAAATGTAACCCTGTTTCTTAGCTTTCAGCTGGTTTTGGAATTTCTGGATTTGGACTTGGATAGCCTGATTTATGATGTTTCCGCTAGAATACGTTCTGTGAATCTGTTTTTGTGATTCTGGTATGGTATCTTGCATTTTTGACCTGGTTACACTCGAAAATGGGTTGATTGACCTTCTGTAATATTGTATCCCTATCGCTTAGCTTCGAAACGGTGGGTCTTGGACCCCCATCCGATACTCGTAGTACCTTTGGTGCCATTACCGCAAAAGGACGTCAAAACTGTTTTTCTGGTTTTGAGCTTAACTTTCATTTCCGGACTTTTCCCTAGCTTGACTTGTATTTGTACTACTTGGAGCTTGCTGAATGGCTATTGGATGAACTTGTTGTTGTGTGTGTACCTTTGGGTTTGAATGAGAAATATAATGAAGCCGTGATGGCTGGAAAAGTAAACAAATTCAGGGGAGGTGCTGTCCGAACTTTTAAAGGACTTGTTTGCCTTGAGTTTGTGATCTAAGACTTGGATTTGAGCAAGACAATGATATATGATGGATGGTTTCTGAGCCATGGAGGTGAGTGACTTCAAACTATTTCTAAAGTTAATTATGAACCGTTTCCTGCATTATTTACTTTTGAACGGTTTCCAAAGTTACTTTTGAACTGTTTTCTTGTCTTATTTACTTTTGACATGTTTCCAAAGTTACTTTTGAACTATTTTCTTGCATATCATGCGTGCTTACATGTGAGTGTCCTTGTTTGCTATATTTCCTTGACTTATTGGCTTGTTATTATTGATTGATAATGTGTTAAGTGCTTTCAATGATTGTTAAAACAAGTTTTCTAGGCGAGTGTGTACTTTATCGCACTCGACCTAAATAAATATGAAATTTTCAATGATTAATGATTAAATGCTAGTTGCGCATGAATGTAAGCCGTTTGGCTGAACTGGCCACTGCCCTTCGTTACCGATCGACTCGAGCCAGAAGCGGACTCGGTCGGGCGATATGGTGACCCTGGGTGAATTTGGTATACTCGAGTATTACCTTGTAGTCCGGCTACGTCCGGATGGGTGGAGACCGGCCAACGTCCGGAAAAAAAAAGATGAACGAATAAAAAGATGAACGAGGGATTATTTATAAAAAAAATGAACGTATCCTTTTCATGAATGTTACTATCGCTTTCCATTGTACATGTTTCTTGAATTATTGATACTCCATATTTAATGTTTTGTAAATGCTGTAATCGTTTCTGGACTTATCATGTGATTTATGACATCATTGAAAAGAAATATTGTTAAACCGATTTGATTACTGATTTTCTGGTTACTCGCTGAGCTTCTAGCTCACCCCAAAAATATTTTATTCCCCTCCACAGGGCTCAAGGCGAAGGCAGGACTTGTTGTGCTAATTCAAGTGAATGGATGGCCTATATCTTGTATAGTTTGGATTTGGAATCATTTTATGTATAGTTGGGATTTGTTTCCGCTGCAATTGTGACATGTAATTATTGGAGACTTGGATGTATATTTGTGGACCATGTGATGTATATTTGAGGTTTATTATTGTAATCTGTTTGAGGAATATAGTGAACGACTGAGTCCCGGCGAGAGCCGGGGAGGCGACCCGCCGAACCCTCTGGTTCGTCTTAGGGGGAGGTGGGGCCGTCACAGTTCCATTCGCCAAAGAACATTTTCCATTCGCCAAAGAACAGTTTTGATATCTCTATCATTCCCTCCCCTGTGAAAATGATTCGGCCTCGAATTGATGCCTAGATCAAAACAAAGAACGAGATATAAGTAGGAGTGAAAGAATTATAAGTACTAAATTCCTCTAATTGATAACAAGTAGAGAAAACTTGGACACCATGCATCATTCAAGACTCTTATCATTCCCTAAAGACAAACTAGAGCTGCTAATGAAACATGCATCACAATTACTAGCACAAAGGTCATAAAACTCAAGGATAATAAATGAATCACAAGAACACAAAACGAAAATCTCACAACACAAACAATTGCAATACTGAAAATGGCTCAATTCTATACTAGAACTATTAACATAATGCAAACAAACACAAAAATCAGAATTTAAAGTGGGAATTTCAGTTCCAAAATTATTCAAAAGATAACTTTCTTCCAACGCAAGAGACTTGTTTATGAAGGCAGTGCACTTTGCCATAGATTGATAGTAGAAATTTGTAACTCCTCGAAAGATCAACAATCCATCAAAAGGTTTAGAAATGGTGCATATCAAAACCATCTTTACTTCACTTCGTTCAACCTGCAAAAGACCATTAACACTAAACAAAGTAAAGTAAGATCGTTAGAAGAAACATAGGATCTCACACCCTTTCTCAAAATCAACTCATTTTCAGACTTTTCGCTCTCTTTTTCGAGCTCAATAGTTGACTCAATAGCTAACTTTTTTCTCTTATTAGTCTCAGCCTCTTTCTCTTTTTCAATTCTCTTGAATTTTACCTCATCAATCACTATTTGCTCAATTACCTCTTTCTTCACACTATAACGCTCATACTTATTTTTCATATATGCTAGATCAATACAAAATTGCTCATAAGCGAGTGAAACAAGTACAGAATGACGACCATTAAATACAAAGGAATATTTATTAGTACGTCCATCATATTTAACTTCTCGCCTCAATATCTACGCTTTACCCAACAATACATGTGTCACTTGAATTGAGACTACATCGCACAACAGCTCATTCGCATACTTGCCAATTTGAATAGGTACAAGTGTGTGCTTAGTAACCTAAATATCACCATGAACACTCAGAAACTTATACGGTTGAAGATAATCAATGGTTGGAAGATTTAATTTCTCAACCATAATAGCACTTGCGAGATGGCCAAACTACAAATTTTATCTTTGACACTACAACGAGTATAAAACCAACAATACAACTGAGATTTGACGAATGTCCAACTGATTATCTACACCACATAATGCCACTTGTTTGACTCCCTTAGGATCAGGAAGACGATGTTGTAAGATAGCTTTTATACACCTCGTACTCGTCATAATGTATAAGGGAACCTGCAAAAAGTTAGTGAAACAAAAGATATTTTCCTCACCACTCAAGGTCACGTGTATATACTCGTCACTCATGTATCACTCAAGTATATTTTGCTCTATGGATCTCACCAACTCCTTCAAGTCCTTGATCACAACCCTTGAAGCAATATGATTTGCTCATAAGTGATCAAGATTGCTTAACAATTCAACTCACAATTGTATGTGACATGGAATGTAAGTTAGAGGTAATTCAAGATTGGACTTTACAACTCAACGCAAGAGGAAAACTAGAAAATTGATTCAAGTGAAGTTAGAAATTATTCAAGACAAAGCACTATGGAAACACGACTCAAACGGACCATAATGACTAGACAAATCAGATTTGAAACTGGAAAAACAAGACACAATTCGGCAGAAATTTAGAAACCTAGATGATACTCTACCCAATTGTATGCGTTATGGCTGGAAGTTGGAGTTTAGTTTGAATGGTTCTTGGATGCATCTTACGAAAGTAAGATGCTATTTTTTTTTGGGAGCTTTCCTAAGTGCATTTTTGGATTTTGACAGCTGATAATATGAACCAAGTCCAACAAGAATTAGAAATCAAGAATTTGAAAACAAGATTCCAAATCCCTCTGGTTTCCAAATCCAAACGCAAGGCTGCCTTTTTTTTCCTTCTTTTTTTTTTAACTTGCCAATTCGAGAAAACAAGGTAGCCGCACTTCAAGATTCAAGAGGATGAACTTTAGGATTTTCAAAGTTCAAGATTTAGAAACTTTTGTATCCAGATTTTTTTCAAGAATCCAACCTTGCAATCCAAGAGTTTCAAGAATACACCAACTCAACTATAAGATGCAAGAACAACAAGAGACAACACAAGGTAACTCAGTGAATAATATCTGATGAATAGTATTTTTTTTGGACTCAATTAAACAAAAGCAACGAAACAAGACTCTCTCAAAGAAACGAATTGCACAGGCAGCAGAAGGATCTATCTTGACCAGATTATGGATACAAAATCGAACAACCTCGACCCTTCTAACCCATAAAATTGTGAATCTTGAATCTAATCGCGACCCACAACTCAACAAAATAGCGAACCAAGATGTGTTAGTAGAATGGTGCCACAATTCAATGTGGTCTTGAATTGATAAACCAAAACTTGAACAAAGGAGACACGACTCACTTTGTATCAAGGAATATTCGCAAAGAACAAGAAAGAGAAAACTCTCAAATTTTATTTATCATCTGACTTGACTATAAAAAACGTTGACACTTGAGACTTATTTATAACCTTTTACAAGACTCAAAGACCTAAACCAACTTGAAAATAATTAATTACTTTCCTAAAACTCTAACTCTTCTAGAATAGGAAACTAACTAATTCAAATTGGTTTAACTATGGTCAACATGACCTTAGCCTTTATTTTCCTTATTAACGACTCAAAAATAACTCAAGACTAACTCTAATTAACTAACAATTATTGTTTGAAACTTAATTAAATAAAAATAATAAGAAATAAGCATGACATAGGTTCAGATCTTCAATGATTCTTGAGTTCGATTGCACCATTAACAATTATATTAGAATGTGAAGACTTGTAAAATGAATTTTCTTGGACTTTAAGGGGATCCAAATCTTCACGTTCTCATAAAATTATCTATCCATAGTTTGGTATCAAAACAAAAATAGGATTTGATAGTGATAGGTCCATATAAACTAAGAGTTATTAGAGGCGCTTTATAAAATATTGCTGTAGTTGTAAACTGAGAAAAAGGTTTTTTTTTTACCATAGATGTATGTTTAGACTTTTTATTTAAATTTTTTTGAAGTATATTAGAAACTTTTTTTCATGCTAGATGTAGTTTGGTATCCACTACCCTCTTCATTGGACACCTACCACCACTTTGATGATCTTGATCCCGATTTTTTGATGTTTACAAAATAATTGGATAATTCAAACTAATATTTTTTCAATGAGAAAGCTTTTCAGCTTTAAAGAAATTTGATTTAAAAAGCAATTCAAAGAAGAAAAAGGAAGTTGAAAGCTGTCGGACGCTCACAATGACAATATCGAATGTCCGATAGACAGCACGGGTACCGGACGATCATATCGGACGAAGAACATCATCACCGGATGTCCGAAAGAATTGAAATGATTTTTCAAACTCTTTGTCCGCTTTCGGACGCAAGAATCGGAAGTACTGGACGTCCGATACTCTCAACAGATAGTTGACTCTTCAAGTACCTTCTATCCGTTGGAAACTTTAATGATACACTTTCTTGGTCTTCCATAAATAGAGTATGGTCAGAAATTTCAAACAACTTTTGCACACTGAGAATACAAAAGATCAAGAGTAGTTTTAGTGAGAAAATACTCTCCAAAGAACATTTGTACTCTTTGTGGTGTAAGGTTCTTTGTAAGCTTTTCGTTTGTGAGAGAATACTTCAATAGTATAACTTTGTGAGGGTTATCCTGAGGGATTACAAAACTTCCTAACTTGACCGAGTGAAACTTAGGGCAAGGAGGAAGTGAGCCTTCCTTTGTACACAAGATTGGTTGTATTTCATCAATTTGAAGAAGGTTCTTTTGTGAATTGATCTTCGAACTTAAGAGGAGGTTGGTAGTCAATTGGTTTGCAATTCTTCTCTTTTTATTTATCTATTATCTCGTGATCCTTAAATTACATATCTCTTCTACTTCTCTCAAGTGATATTGCTCCTTTATTGATTGATTCATTGTGTGATCACTTAGAAAAGAGGGTAAATTTTGCATTGAGTAAAAAGTACACATAATCTGATTAGTTTTTTAATCAACCTAATTCGCCCCTCTTAGGTTGTCTTCGGGCCTAACAATTGATATCAGAGTTTGGCCTCCTAGAGATTAAGCTCAAGCGGTTTAGGAGCAAAGATGACAACCAACAATACCATATTTTTTTAAGGACAATCTGTAACTAGGTCTCCAATGTTTAATGGGTCAAATTATGTGAGTTGGAAAGAGAGAATAGTTATCTTCTTGCAATCGATTAACATTGAATTGTGATTTATTGTTAATGAAGGTCCATATGATGTCTCAATAAAAGATGAAAATACTCATAGACCTAGACTGAAAACAAGAAATGAATTGACTGCAGAGGATAGAGCTCATCTCACCTTAAATGCAAAAGTTATGAATGTGTTATATAGTGCTTTAGACTGAATCTATTAGGCTCAAAAGCTGTAAGGCGGCTAAAGAGATTTGGGACAAATTGAGAGAAATTTATGAAGGTAGTGAGAATGTTAGAGAACAAAAGAAATCTATCTTGGTTACTAAATATGAGTCATTTAAGATGGAATCTCATGAAGATATTGATAAAATGTATTATAGATTTAATGATTTTATTAAGTATTTAGAGGTTCTGAAAAAGGAATACTCCTTAGGAGAGAAAAACAAAAAAATCTTGAATATTTTGTCTAAAGATTGGGAGAGTAAAGTGACTGCTATGGAAGAGGTGAAAGATTTGAATTTAATGTGCATTGAATCTCTTATAAACTCTCTAGCATCTTATGAGTTGAACCTTAAGACTAAGGTACAAGAAAAAGAAGATACAAAAGTAAAAAGGAGCATTGCTCTAAAAGTATCTCAAGATAAAGATGACTTTATTTCATTGGATGGTAAAGATATGGATGTTGATGACAATGACCTAACTCTCATCACAAAAAGCTTCAAGAGAATGCTCAACAAATGGAGATTTAGAAAAGGAGGATCTAACAATTCGAATTCCAATAAATTCAACAATGCAAGAAACAAAGGAAAGCAACAGGCCAACAAAAAGTAAGATGACAAATGCTATGAATGCGGCCAATTTGGACACTACATGAGTGAGTGTCCAATGAAGAAGAAGAAAGAATGAAAAGCCGAAAGAAAATCAAGATTCACAACTTTCAAATCACATGGAATGAGTGCAACACCGATGGTGAAATTGAAGAGAAAGAAGAATCTACTCAAATGATTTTTATGACTATTGGAGATAATGAGATAACAACTTGCAACCCTCAACTTGAAAGTGATGATGATCTTGAATCTTTCATTGAAAAACTGTCTGATAGTTTGAAAGAATCTTATGCTAGAAGCAAGGAATTAAAATACAAAGTTAATTTTTTCTTCAGGACAATGCACGTCTTTTTCAAGAAAATCTGAAAACTGAAAATGATTACTTGAAAAAGGGTGAGATTTATCTACAAAATGAACTTGATAGAAAATAAGGCTTTGTGAAATGTTCAAAGAGGAACAAGGTGATTTGAAAAAAAGAATGGACAATCTAAATGAGTTTCTCCAACATAAAAACTAAAACTATTTTCAAGGGAATGAATCAAAGCCTCATCTTGGCACTCATGAAAAAAGTTAAATTCTGGTGCAAATGAATTTACTATTCATAAGAGAAGAGAAATAAGATCTATTAAACCTTTTCATGTAAATAATTCTTTGGTTATGTGTAGTTTTTTTTGTCAAAAAGGTCACATGAAAAATGATTGTTATGTGAGGAAGAACATGAGAAGAGACATAAAATGCTTGTGGATAATTAGACATGATGGTAACTCTCAAGGATCAAAAAAATTAAAGGGTACCAAATATTATTTCTTGGACTCTTGTTATAGAAGAATCCATATATATCACATTTGATGAAACTAATGATGATATTTCCAAGAGTTGTTGTGAAGATGATGATGTAGATGTTCAAGAAAGATTTAAGAAGCTCGCGATTCAAGATGAAGAAAATACTCTATTAGAAGAGAAATCAAAGGAAGATGATTTTCAAGAAAATCAAGCGTTAGAAAAAAATGATAAGGTTGTTAGTATACCTAAAGATCTTTCAGAAGGTTGGAAGTTTGTTCAAAATCATCCCAAAGAATTCATTATTGGTGATCCATCCGAAAAGAGTATACAAAGGAACTTCTCAAAAGATTCGGAATGGAGGATTCGAAACAAATTGGAACGCCTATGTGTACATCCACCAAACTTGACAAAAATGAAGAAGGTACGAAAATTGATGAGAAGAAATATAGAGGTATGATTGGTAGCTTATTTTATTTAATCGCAAGTAGACCCGATATTATGTTTGTCGTTTGCTTGTGTGCTCGTTTCCAATCTTACCCTAAAAAATCTCATTTAAACGCTGTTAAAAGAATTTTTACATATTTAAAGGGAACCTTGAATTATGGTCTTTGGTATCCTAAATGTCATGAATTTGCCTTTTGTGATTTTTCGAATGCTGATTTTTGTGGATGTAAGATAGATAGAAAAAGTACTAGTGGGACATGTCATTTTCTTGATAATTGTTTAGTATCATGGTTTAACAAGAAATAAAATGCCATCTCTCTATCTACGGCGGAAGCGGAATATGTAGCCGCTGAATGAAACATACCTTGAATGACTTTGGACTAGTGTATGACTGTGTGCCGATGTATTGTGATAACACAATTTCCATAAATTTGATAAATAATCCTATTCAACACTCTAGAACAAAGCACCTCGACATAAAGTATCATTTCATTCGTGATCTTGTCCAAAAGTGTGAAATTTGTATTTATTCGAAAGACTAAATTGCTGATATTTTTACAAAAGTTTTACCTTTGGATCAGTTTATATTTTTAAGGACAAAATTGGACGTTTTGAAAAAGACTATATAAATTTTTTTCGATCAAACTTTATCGGACGTCCGATAGTTGATGAACGGGCGTCTGACAGTACTCTAGGGTCATTCGCACTTCATATTAGGATGCATTTTTCAGTTTTTTCTTTTGTAATGTTTTTGATATTTTTTATGTTCAGTATTGTATCCTTTGACTTTTTTTAATATTACCATTAATGGATTTTGGTTGATATGAATGTTGGTATCATTGATGTTCATTGATATCTTTTGATATTATTTTTCTGTTGATATTGGCTGGTAATGGTTGTTATTGATTGATTTTGATGTTAGCTGATGATGTTACTTTTGATGGCAATTACTTTTTGATTTTATGATGACAAAAAGGGGGAGTTTTTTATGATAATATGTTGACTATGATGAAAATTACTGTGCTCATAGGTTTGCTGATGTTGGTACTAAATGATTTTGAATTGGTTATGGATGCTATGTGTAAGGGGGAGTTTTTGCTCAATTTTTTTCAAAATATCATCCATTGTTTTGTCATCATCAAAAAGGAGGAGAATGATGATCTTGATCCTGATTAGTAAAGTGCGGAGTCCTCTTCCTTGCTTTTCGGCGGCCAATAGAAACGAAGCCAGATTCACGTCATATAAGGAGATTAGCTTTTGCTCTACTCTGGGACGTTTCTTCCTTTCTTTTCGGCGGCTATTGTGAGTGAATTGGCTAAAAAACCAGATTCACGTGGAATAGATTAGTTTGAGTTTTCCTTTTCCCATCTGTCAGACGTTGGAGACCTCTCTCTAGCTTTTGGCTTTGTACGATTTTGACTCCTTGGTTTTTACTCTTGCTCTGGACAATTTTTCGTTAGCTTTTGTTTTGTAATTTCGGCTCCAGTACGGAGACGAAACCCAAAAAGAGACAACACCTTTTCGCCTGCCTCCTCGTTATTTCTCCTTTTCACAACCTTTTGGTAATTAATTAGATGATATCAACTAAATCACGCGAGATTGATATGATGAGAAGCGACTAGGTTTCTTGTCTACCCAAAGGTCGACGCGAAGGCGCAGTCCATAACATCTGTGAGATCTAATCAAACTTTCACTATTTCCTCCAATTCGTTACTATTCGTGTGTTTCCTGGATTAATTGTTTATGGCTATTTTATCAGTTGAGTATCAACGGTCGGATATTTAATTTAATTTAATTGCCTACTGTTATGTTAACTAAATTGAATCCGTAATTGTTCGTTTAGTTGACAACTAGTGACAACCACCATAATTGATTTTATATTGGGGAAACGTAAGATCTAGTTTAAATAAACCCTCGTAGCGTGTTTATTGATTAGGGTTGGATTTTTCTAGGTTTAATGCAACTGGATAATTAAATTCCTACGGTCGTACCTAGGGTTGTTCTCTGGTTAGAAAAGCAGTCAATGGTCGTACCTTGACTATCGAAAAAGTAAGGAAGAACTGGCTGTCAGAGTTTGTTGATAGTTATAACCAACCTAGTGACGAATGAATGGAATATCTTTGCATCGATGATCATTTAATTGGACCATGCTTGAAAAGTTGATCTTTTGGGTAGAATTTTATTAATTGCTATTTTTAGTAAATTGTACTTGGTGAGTTAGCTTTTGAATTTTGTTTATTTTAATTTCATTTTCACTCTATTAAATATCCCCCAATTTTGTTCTATTGATTTGGAAAGAAACAACTTCCTCTCTGTTCCCTGTGGAATCGATCCTACTTGCTATTGTATGCAAATCTAATATTTTTATAGACAATTCTGGTATATCGGATCAAGTAAACTCTTCGGGAACAGGGTGAATCAAGTAACCCATTACACACCTAGGGTTCCTGCTCCAGTACTTGAATTTGTTCTATAATTAATTGTGGTGGTAATTAGGACTTTTTAGTAATTATTATTGCACAGGTTCGGCACCTGTCAAAACCAACACCACGTGAGATGCATGTGATGCATGCCGAAATCTAGGGGCATTTTAGTTCAAGCTGTCATCCACTCAGTAAAAAGGAGTACAAATCAGTTTAACTTAATTGTTGCCTTTTACCATTCTCTCTCCCTCTACCGCAAGTGGTTGGAAGCTCCTGCAATTCGTCGACCATCATCACCAGTGCACATCTCTTGAAACTTCCGCTGGGAAATTACAGGTACCCAACCAGATCCTCTTTCCCGTAAATGAGCTGCATAGAAAAACTAATCAAGGATAGTTGTATGTTAGGCACCAGTTGTAGTTTGATTAGCAATCATCCTCCTAGCAGCAGCTATATATTGATTCAAACATGTGAATTGGTAGTCCCTTTACGATTTGAAGTGCCTGACTGGGTTCTCCACTTCACGCTATGAAAAGCAAATGATTTTCATCTCTTTTGAAGATCAAATACTATATCAGATACTTGTGAGATCCTCCATTTTTCTCCTTTTTTTTTGGGGTGGGGTTCCAATTAGTTGTCTATTGCACTACCACGCTGTAAAAATGCACTCCTGAGGCCTTTTGTCCACTCATCACTTGATAGTTTCTGGGAGTATCACAATCTCGGATGATACAGCAGATATGAACTTGATGCACCCTTCTTACCCAGGAAAATTTGGCTCAAGTGTTTATAAATCTTAATAATCAATCCCTTTCACCCAGAGTTAACCTAATGGTGGCTCTTGATGCTAAATTGGAAATTCCTTTTGGATGAGAAAACAAAGAAGAAAAAGAAAAAGAATCAATTATCTGCAACCAAATGGAACAAAAAACTTGACTAGAAGCTCTTCAGCTGCCATGGAGATTTTCTTCCTAAAGCTTTTTATTGGGG
The DNA here is from genome assembly GCF_003713205.1 of Coffea eugenioides. Taxonomy (NCBI): domain Eukaryota; kingdom Viridiplantae; phylum Streptophyta; class Magnoliopsida; order Gentianales; family Rubiaceae; genus Coffea; species Coffea eugenioides. The sequence continues at coordinate 70,499,049 of NC_040036.1, forward strand.
AAGAAATCCCTTTTTACCGAATAGAAAACTGTTGGACAGACTAAAATGCCCTTCATATTTTAGCATACGTTTCATGTGGTGTTATTTTCCGTCAATCTTAACGATCGAACTTGACAGAAGGTCCAAAATTTTGCACTTTCGATAGATCGAGGTCCAAAGATTTACTCTTAACTGTTGGGGGACCAAAAGTTCACCTGACTAACAGTTAGAGGGTTATTAAGACTTTTTTCCCATCAAGATAAAATTACACTGTAGCACTTGGAATCCTTCAAAATTCGTTTGCTTCTTTTCTTCTTCGGTTTCACTTCCAGTTCCCAAACATAAAAAAAGGCAACTTTCTCTTCCTTTCTCTTCGTTTTTGCTGAAATCTCAACTCCCAAATGCACTACATCTAAAAATGTGACTTGAGATTATAATGCCTAGTAATATTGGAAAACGTGACTTGATCACGTTTCAATGAAATCTGAAAATGTGACTTGAAATTATAATGCCTAGTAATATTGGAGGGTTCAGCCCACATGAGCTCCGCGAATTGCTGGTTGGCTGCTTGAGTTGGATGATTGGAGTCAAAAAACAAAGAGTCTTGTGGATTGTCACATAGCTGCAGTTGCGAGCTCTTCGAAAAGGGCCACTGCCGCAGCGTGCACTCCTCACTGCTTTAAAATTTTTTTATTTGACTAATAATAATTCACGTGCTTTGCACTTGGATATATTTTTTAAAAATATAAAACCTTTAATATATTAAATTTTTGTACAAAAATTTGATTGTTACATAATATAAATTAAAAAACTATATAATGAACAAAATTAAGTAATTAATAATTGTACAAAATGTTTGTTATGTACAAAACAATTAAAAGTTTATTATGTATTTTACAGTTATAAAAACTCTGAAAATAAAAGATTATCATATTTAAACTAAGTTGTTGGTATAATATTTTGACTAAGAAACCGTATAATAAACAAAATTAAGCTATTGCTAGTTGTAGAAAATGTTTATTATATACAAAACAATTAAAAGTTTATTGAACTCGGAAGTTGCAAGATTATCACATCTAAATTAAGTTGTTGCATATTTTATTTGGATTGTGACAATAAGAAGAGGAAAATTTATGTGTTCTATCAAAATCTGAGCACAATACATTCTAAATATTATGATTTGGATACAACAAATTTTTATTAATTTCAGTAGTTGTAAACCTTTTCTGTTAATATTGACTAGGAAATCATATAATAAACAAAATTAAGCAATTGCTAGTTGTAAAAAATGTTTATTATATACTGTTGGGATACATGCGTAGACCAAACGACTATTGAGGCATCAAGCACACAATAATTTAATGAGAAACAAGTTACAAGCATAAAAGATAAACACATATAAGATTTAATATAATTTGACTCCATTATTGAATCTACGTCCATGTAGAAAAACCCGTTCTTTATTATCTGAGAAAAACTCTATACAAAAATATAATTTGAATCCAAACCCAACTCTTGTATATTATTTCTCATTTTTCAAGAACCCTTTTTTCTATCCTATGTATAAGGCTACATGTCACTATTTGTGTGTCACTTTGTAGTATGCTAATTTTCTCTATTTATAAACTACATTACTTGGCCAATATCCGAATAATAATAGGAAATAACTACTAACTTCTAATCTCATACGGAATAGGAAATAATTTCTAATTCTTAAATTCATACAAATAGAAAATTTTTTTGCTACAATTTCAAGTAACTAAAATCAATTAAGAAACTAGTTACTTTCACACAAAACAAAAAACATGCCTAAAAGAAATTAAACCAATTTTCTAACAAATCTCCACCTTGATGAATGTTTCTTTTAGTAACCATTTGCCTTCAACTGCTAAATCATATGGTACCGAATTACACATCCGAATCAATATAGTCCTAACATCCAATTGATTCAATTAGCAAATGAGCATGTATAGTTATCTTGAATCCATGAATCTAACTTTCAGTTGATTCGCGAGAAGGTGTCTCAATTCACCATCTCTCTTCGTAGATTTCTTCTCATCTCCATTTGCAACTCGAGATTTTCTTTTATGAGTTTTGTTTCTAACTATTGAGGTAACCAAGTGATAAAACCACCATATTTCTTCCCATCCTTAGAATTATCTCGCCATGTGTAATTTTTAAAACTCCACTTACAATGAAAAGCTCGTAACTATCAGAGTCCTCTGGCACTTGAAAATTAGATTTCTTTGCTTCTTTGGGACATGTGTCACACCACTCAAAGAACATAATCCGAATCTAACAACCATTCGGTATTAAGTATCAATCATTTGGAGTTGTGAGAAAGTCTCCACCAATTCATATTCAAAATCGATATTGGACTCCACCTTTTTTCTTGACTCTTGAATCACTTGCTAAATTTATACCATCAAATATCTCCATGCTTTTTGGTTTCCCTTTCTTCACCATCAATGTTTCTTCCTTCACCCATTTAATAAATGGATATTATTGGGTGATCTATTAATAAATGGGTATTATTGGGCAACTCATTTATATCCATATCTAAAATTTTAAAATACCCATATCCATCTATTCATGAGCGGGTATAGGTAAATTTAGCTAGATAGTTTTGTTTGCCACCTATAGTTTTGCAATAACTGTTGACATTAGTTTTTTACCATGCAACCACCTACTTTTGCTAATGTAAATAATGCTTTTGTCTACGGCTCTTTGTCTGAATTTTCTATTGTATAATGACCAGTTTTTGGTAATATACTGAACCATCACTTTTCCATCATCAAATTTGCACACACCCACTCGTAACTCCACATACACAACTAACAATTTCACCAAAAATTGGGTACCTTCATGCATTGCATGAGACCCGAATAAACTAGTATTGACTTAGTGTGTGAATTGTAGAAGAAACTTGGGGTTCAAATCTGGCATCAATTTTCCTCGATATGCTATATATAGTTGGTGTCTTGCCTTTTTGTCATCCTAGCTTGGAAAATGATTTCAATTGATGTTAAAATGCCTTCTTTCGATAAAACGGAAGGGGGCTAATGGTCAGTATAGAGCTGCGTTTGCCTTTCTTTTATCCACATGGAAACAAAACACAATATAGTATTTGGTCTTTCAAGAAAAACGAAAGAAAATACTATCATTAGATTGTAAATGATAGATTTCAAGTGTTGATACTTTCTATCAAATAAATGAATCCATAAGTATTCCAAGTTTAGATGTGTTGTGTTTAATATATTTTTATGTTTCTCTATCACTATAATTTTATGGATATTTCATCTTTAAAATCGTTACTTAGGTGTGTTTTTGTGATTGGATGAGTAGAAAGCACTTGTGGTAAAAATAATGTAAAAATAGATCAATTAGCAGGAAAATGTTCAATCCGAGAAGTTAGCAGCTAATGGGCACTATAATGGGAGCCAAACACAACACCCGTTTGAAGTTGAAGCTGATTTTTGTCAGATTAACGGGTTAAGCTATGATGGGTTCCGTCTTACAACCTAACTCAAGACTCAATATGGTCTGCACGAACTATTCCTAATTTAAGTGGACTACTTGATTCTATCCTAAAATCCTCATCAAGAGGCCCCTATAAACACATGAAGCAAGAGCCGTCAAGGGAAGAAGCAACAACTTTTCTATGTAATTTTTCATTTCCTAGAATAAGTAAAGTATAGTTTAGGAATTAGTTTCTTTATTCACTTATGAACATCTCTTTTGCTCTTGCAATGACAATGTCTTGCTAGTTCCTTTATTCAAACCAAGGATAGAAGTGCTGACTCCTAGTATTGTGGAACCGGTTTTAGTACTTAAAATGACAATTACGGATCACAATTTGATGAGAACATGAAGATTTGGATTCCCTTTAAGTTCAAAGAAATTTGTTTGATGGTTGATGGTGCAATCGGACTCAAGAATCATTGAAGATCCGAACTTGTATCATGACTATTTCTTGTTATTTATTTAATTAAGTTTTTAGCAATAATTGTTAGTTAATTAGAGTTAGTCTTGAGTTATTTTTGAGTCCTTAATAAGGGGAATAAAGGCTAAGGTCATGTTGACCATAGTTAAACCAATTTGAGTTAGTTAATTGGTTATTCTAGTTGAGCTAGAGTTTTAGCAAAATAGTTAATTACTTCTAAATTTGTTTAGGAAATTGTGTCAAGTTTAGAAGCCAAGTCAAATAAGGAAACTTGTATTGTTTCCAAGTTAGATTAGGTTTTTGAGTCTTGTAAGGCTATTAATAGCCAAACTTATGATATTTTCAGTAGTAAGACAATTATGAATAAAATTTGAGAATTTTCTCTTTCTTGTTCCTTTGGGAACGTTCCTTGATACAAAGTGAATCATGTTTCCTTCATTCAAATTTTGATTTATCAATTCAAGATCACGTTGAATTGTGGCGCCATTCTATCAACAAATATTTGTTCGCTAATTCGTTAGGTTGTGGGTTGAAATTAAATTCAATGTTCACACCTCGGGGGTTAGAAGGGTCAAGTTTTTTCCATCTTTTGTATCCATAACCTAATCAAGATAGATCCTTCCGTTGCCTGATTGATTCGATTTCTTCTCGAGCGGTCCTTGGAGAATCGAGTTCGCATCATCTGGTATCAGAGTTTCGGCTCTTGATCTAGGTTGATATTCTTTTCTTTTCTTATTTTCTCCTTTATTCTTCTACCAAACCCTTCCCAATAAAAAAAATAATTGTCACCTTAGGGTTTGAATTTCCACCGATTCATTTGTGTCGTTGTTTGTCAAAATCTATTCGTAGTAATTTGTATTGAGTCGTCAAAAAAAATTCGGGGGTACTATTTATCGATACTGTAGCAGTACTGTTCATCCAAAAATTTTTTTTTTTCCATACCTTGTGTTTGTTTCTTGTTGTTCTTGCTTCTTGTAGTTGGTTTGGTAATTTCTTGAAGTTCTTGGGTTGCATTGGTGAGTTCTTGAAAAAATCTTGATATTTTGAAAACCCTAAAAGTCACCCCCTTGAATCTTGAAGTGCGGCTACCTTGTTTTCTTGAATTGGCAAGTTAGAAAAAAAAAAAGAAGAAAGAAGGGAAAAAAAAAAGGCAGCCTTGCGTTGGATTTGGAAACTGAGAGGGATTTGGAATCTTGGGCCTGTTTGGAACCTAAAGTTTTTAGCAAGTTTGTATAATACTAGTTTTTTAACAACTTTTGCTACGGGAACCCCAAAAAACTTATCAAAGTTTTTAACCTACACACTTCAAAATAATACACTAAAAACTTTCCCTTCGACTTTTCTTCTTTTTCCTCCCGGGAAAATTGCACAAATCGTCTCTCACATATTAACGATGTGAAAATTTAGTCTCTCAGAACGAAAACGAGCATTTTTAGTCTATTACAAATAAAAAATGATCAATTTTGGTCCCTGTTAGCTTTTTCGTGTGAATTCTTGACGGACCCAGTCATGGGAACATCACATGACCAACTTTTGAGGGACAAAAAGGGCAAGTCACTCAGATGTTGACCAAAATGTAGAGGACCAGTATCTTTCTTCCTTGAAATTACACAGATTAGAAACAAAAAAGTGAGGGACCAAAGATAAACCAAATGCTTTCAATCGAAACCAAATCCAATCGCAAATCTAGTAGCAAACAAAGGTGACGAAGCAAATCAGTGATCGAAGAAGATATACTTGATAATGAGTGGAGAGGACGACCATCAAATCCCGGATTATGGTGAGTATCTCTGAACCCTAGGATACGGTGTTTGTTAATCGATTGAAAAATATGTTTTAATACAGTGAATAAAATAATAATAATCATGATTAGCGCATGTAAGAAGTGTTATTATATGTTTATTAGGGTTGCTGAAATGGTTTTTATACATGCTAGTAGCTGTGGTCCCTCATGTGTGTTGTCGTTTTTGGATCCTTTTCTGTGTTGGTTGGGTCATTTTTTGTGTTGGGTCCTTTTCTTTGTTTTGTTGGTTGATGATTGTCGCCTAAATGGTTGGCAGGTAATAGTAATCTATTTTCAATTAGAGTCCACTATGGAGGCGAATTCACTGATTTGCCGACCAAAAAATATGTTGGAGGGCAAGTCAAGATTGTTGACTATTGTAATCCAGATATGTGGTCAATTTGTACTTTAGATAGGATAGCAGAAAAGTTAGGTTTTGCTGAGTTTGCTGCGAGTTACTATTACGTAAGGCCGGGGATGATGATGGAAGATGGGTTAATTTATGTTTTGTGTGAAGATGTTGCTCAAGATTTGGCTAGAAATGGAGTAAAATATGGGATGGTTGATGTATTTGTTGTGCACCTTAAGTTGTACTGCATTAGTGGTTGTGAACCTGATCCATATAAGGGAAATACGGATGACATTGCAAAAAACAAGCAAGGGTCTCCTAGTGTAGAAGAAATAGTGTTGACAAATATTCCAGCTAGTCAAACTCAAGTTGACAGTGAAGTTGTTGACAGAGATACTACTAATCTTGGAGCTGATGGGCACAAGAATGCAGCAGATCCAGGTCTAGAGAACTTGCGTTGTACTGCAGAAACAGCAGAAACAAACTTGGACCTGCAGAATAAAGGGACATGTGATCATGAAAATGTAGCTGAATTAGGAGGGGAGAATATAGCTTCATCTGGCAATTCAAGAAAGGAAAAAACAGCGAAGGTGACAGTGGCAAGCAAAAAAACACCAACCAAAACAACAAGTAAAAGAACACCACCAAAAGCAGCAACTAGGAAGCAAGGGACAAAGAAGAGAAGCAACAAGAACACATGTGCTGAAAATAAGGAGGAATCAAGTGAAGACGATGGGTTTATTGATAGTGATTATCAATTTAGTGATGAGGAGCACATAGTGAAACAAGTCAGACTCAAAAAAGCTGAGTGGGACAAAATTGCGGGAAACAGTGGATCCATTAAGGGGACAAGCAGTCAACCTGAAATGGTGGGAGCTGAATTTGATGAAGATGCTACTGAATCAGAAGATTTTGACAGTGCCTGCGATTCAGAAGAAGAGAAAATGCAGCCAAGGCAGAGGGTCAAGTATCCAAGGTTCAATTCTAATACGGACATGCAAGACCCCAAATTTCAGGTTGGTCAGACATTTACTTCAAAAAAGCTATTCATCAAGGCATGTAAGAGCCATGGGGTGGCTCATGGAAGAAAAATAAAGTTCAGCAAAAATGATGTCAGGAGAGTTACAGCATATTGCAAAGACTGCAGTTGGAAAGTTTCCACTGCAATTATGCCTGACAAAATGACATTTCAAGTGAAAAGCATGCGAGTTGGACATACATGTGGGAGAACCTTCGATCATGGACTTGCAAACTCTACTTTTCCAGTTGAAAGATACCAAAGGGAGCTCTCCTTTATTCCTGATATGAAGATAAGTAATCTGAAAGATAAGGTACAAAATGATATAAATGTTAACATCTCTAGATGGCAAGCATATAGGACAAAGAAAAAGGCAGAGAAACTGATTGAAGGAGATTATGCAAATCAATATAATAAGCTGTGGAACCACTGTAGAGAGGTCAAAAGTGCAAACCCAGATCAAATGTGTTCATGACTGTAACTGAAGATGATGAGGGAGAGGATAGGTTTGAGAGACTATATGTGTGCCTTTCAGCATGCAAGAAAGGTTTTCTAGCTGGTTGTCGGCCTATTATTGGATTAGATGGTTGTCATTTAAGACATCCCCATAAAGGTGTTTTACTTGCAGCAGTGGGAATCGACCCAAATGATCAGTTATATCCTATTGCATTTGCTGTGGATGAAGTTGAAAATAAGTTTACTTGGAAGTGGTTTGTATCTGAATTGGTGTCTGACCTTGACATAAAGGATGAGGACAAATGGACCTTTATGATAAGCAGAAGGTGAACTACTAAGCTGATTTTTATGTGGCTATATGTTTTGTCAATTTTTTAATACAAAGCTGTCTTTTAATAATCATGTTATGTTTTATTCTTGAAGGGGCTGATCCAAGCTTTACATGAGATTCTTCCAGATGTGGAGCATAGAATGTGTGTACGACACATGTACAACAATTTCAAGAAACAACATAGTGGATTGGCACTGAAGGATAGAATTTAGTTGCTTGCAAGAGCACCCTACAAGAATCTGTTTGTTGCATTGATGGAGGCTTTAAGGGAATTCGATGAAGGGGCCTTTAAATGGTTAGTTGCTAATACAACGCCTACTCATTGGGCTAGAGCATACTTCCGCACTTCTCCTAAGTGTGACATTTTGTTAAACAACCTCTGCGAGAGTTTTAATTCTAGCATTTTAGAAGCACGAGAGAGGCCATACTTGGCATGTTGGAAACTATTAGGCTATATTTAATGACTAGAATGGAGACCAAAAGGGAGTGGATGAGAAAGTATAGTGGAAGTGTGTGCCCAAAAATTTTAAAAAAACTTGAAAAAGTAAAAAATGCAGCAAGTGGTTGTATAGCTACACCCTCGGGCAACTGGTTTTATGAGGTGAGGTGCATGTATGGGGATAGATACTCTGTTAATTTGGCTAGTAGGACATATAGTTGTAGGAGGTGGGAACTTAATGGCATTCCTTGCTCCCATGCAATGAGTGCTATTGCATTGACAAATGAACCTCTAGAGAGTTTTGTGCATGAATGTTACTCCAAGGAGGCATATATGAGGGCATATGAGCCTATCATATATCCTCTTAATGGTGAGCACCTATGGAAAGATTTGAAAAAGGGGCCTGTACTACCCCCCGAGCATATCAAGCTTCCAGGTAGGCTAAAGAAAGTTCGAAGGAGAGAGCCTGATGAGCCCCCAGCTTCAACAAGTGGTTGAGGGCAACTTAAAAAGCTGTCTAGAGCTGGGTTGATGGAGTATAAATGCCGAAAGTGCAAAAAATTAGGCCACAACAGCAGAAAGTGTCCAGAAAATGCAGATGCAGCAAATAGCAATAGAAGAGCAGTAGAAAGTACACACGTCATTGTTAATCCACATGAGCAGGAAGCTACACAACAAAGAGCTGCTGTAAACACATATGAGGCAGCAAGTGGTCCACGAAATGAACAGCTTCAGCCACAAGAAGAAGAAAGTGTATACCAGCCTCAATTTTCTACTGTTGGTACAGACGCAAGTATTTGTTTCACAACTGAAGCAATGGGTGGAACAAGTGCCTGCTTGACTGACGAGGTTCTGCTTGATCTCATTAATCAAATACCTGGTCAACCAGCAAGGAGTCAGCCATCTACTCAACCACCTAGAGCCGAGACTGGCCCCTCTCCAGTTAACACTCTTTCTCTTTGTACCAATTCAGTTTGTAGATTTATTGGGTTATTAACTAATGTTAGTTGTTTTTTCCTTACTTCTTGATCATGGTTAGAGTAAGAAAGTGAAGTACAGATGTGGGGTATGTCGAAAATTCGGACACACTCGAAGTAATTGTGACTCTACCCTGGCTGCTCTTTATAAAAGGGCCCTTTATGAACCACGTGGTTTGGCTGTATGTTCTATTTGTTGCCTAACCATTAAACTTCACATTTTTTATTGTATCCGGTTGTCTTTTTTTCATAGTTGATTTTTCATTTTTTATGTTCAGAGACATAAGAATGCAAGAACTGCTGCAAAGAAGGCTTGAATGATTCTGCTACAAAGAAAGCTGCTGCTGCATAATCAGAGCCCTCATGTCGTTTTGTGTCGTTCACTTTTAAGTTTTTGGGAACAATTATGTGATGGAATTATATCCTGTTTTTGGGAACAATCACAGCTGCATAACTACTTTTTGGTTTTTGGGAACAATTATGTCCTGTTTTGCTGGTTCAGTTTTTGTTATTACAGCAATGGAATGATTTCAGGAGACTATGTTCAACTTTTGACTTGTATTTTATGAAAGACATGGATTGATGGGAAGTAATTGTTGGGTAATTATGTGACCTGTTTTGCTGGTTCAGTTTTTGCTGTATTTTATTGGGACCTGTTTTGCTGGTTCAGTTTTGTTGGGTAATTATGTGACCTGTTTTGCTGGTTCAGTTTTTGCTGTCTTTTATTGAGACTTGTTTTGCTGGTTCAGTTTTGTTGGGAATTATGTGACTTGGTTTTTGGTTCAGTTTTGTTGGAAAATGATCTCAGGAGACTTTTTTCAACTTTTGACTTATATTTTATGAAAGACATGGACAAATGCAAGTAATTGTTGGGTAATTATGTCACCTGTTTTGCTGGCTCAGTTTTTGTTACAGCAATGGACTTGGTTTTTTAATGTTCATGCTTAGATTTCCAATGAATTCTGAAGTAATTCTATGAGCAATTTTACTAAAGCTTGAATCCACATTATCAACATTGCATCGTCTAAAGTTCTATTTTAGTTTGATTGGAAGATGTTTCAATTTAATTAGTCGATGCATTTTATTAATAAGATCTCAAATGTTGGCGACTGACCAATTGTGTTTAAAAAGCATCTTTTGACATTATTAAGCTGGCCCTTTAGAAGTGCTTTATGCAATGACTAAATTGGGATTGACCAAGTTAATACGAGGAGAAAATTTTTTGTAATTGTATAACTAAAGTCCAAATTTTATGTTCAGAAATTATCTATTGATAAAAAGGACTATCTTTATAAGGCACAACAATTAGGAAATAATCACTAAAGGTCTAAAATAATGATGATAAAGCAATAAAAGTAATCAATTTGGACAACACATGCAACATTGCAAACAAGTTCGTTCTCAGGAGATTGCTAAACACAACATTATATTCCAATTGGGATTGACCAAGTTAATACAAGGAGAAAATTTTTTGTAATTGTATAACTAAAGTCCAGATTTTATGTTCAGAAATTATCTATCGATAAAAAGGACTATCTTTATAAGGCACAACAATTAGGAAATAATCACTAAAGGTCTAAAATAATGCTGATAAAGCAATAAAAGTAATCAATTTGGACAACACATGCAACATTGCAAACAAGTTCGTTCTCAGGAGATTGCTAAACACAGCATTATATTCCAATGCTACTTTAACAATACATTCATTAGTTATCTAAATCCCTTACATTATCTTCATACATTACCTAATAGCTACTACGCCAGAGGCCCCTAATTCACAACCCAGACAAACATATGCAACCAGTGCCAAATTACTCTTTCCAAAGCCATTGATACATTACAGTAACAATGGCCATGAATAGCATCAGATTCATTCTGCGCTCTTTGTGTTTTCTTTTCTCCACATCAGTCTCCAAATCTTTCACCTTCTTTGTTAACCTCCGTGTGTGCCTCACCAGTTTATCGCACCTCTCACAGCCGCTTGTTTCATGCCACTTGAAGTACCCACAGCCGCCTCCGCCATTATTATGCTGGTCATGGAGAACCATTTTGTTCAACTTAAGAGCTCAGATTCTCCAAAAAAGGAAAACAAAATATTCTGAAGCAAAAACTTATTTCATAATAGGCACATTCATAGAATTTCTTTCCTGGGTTCTCAGCTGTCCACGAAGTCTTCACTTACCGCAGCTACAGTTTGGTGGTTCTCCCATGGCAGCTTGCAAGAAATTTAGGGATTTGGAGTTGTGTGAAGGAAGAAAGATACTGGTCCTCTACATTTTGGTCAACATCTGAGTGACTTGCCCTTTTTGTTCCTCAAAAGTTGGTCACGTGATGTTCCCATGACTGGGTCCGTCAAGAATTCACACGGAAAAGCTAACAGGGACCAAAATTGATCATTTTTTGTTTGTAATAGACTAAAAATGCTCGTTTTCGTTCTGAGGGACTAAATTTTCACATCGTTAATATGTGAGGAACGATTTGTGCAATTTTCCCTTTCCTCCCCAACCCACCCCACCACGTCCTCCGTTGCCGGCCACCACCTCCATCACCGCTTCCGGCGCCGGTCACTATTCCGGTTGTTGTTGCCTGTCTTTCTCTTTTTTTTTTTCTCTCCCTCTCCCTTACCCCCTCTCCTCCTCTCCCCTCCCCATTTGACCGATCTGTTGGTGTATGTCTCTTTTTTCCTTTTTTTCTTTCTCCCTCCCCCCTCCCCTCTGTCTCTCCTGCCACTTTCTCCCTCTCGCTAGCTGCGATCTGGTCGCGCAGAAGATGTCCTATGGGCGGGGGCTGCTGACTGACTGGGAGTTTACTCTCTTTTGGGCATTCTTCTAGGAGAAATCGCGAGTATCTTTTATTGATAGGGTTCCCACCCAAGCATCGAACAAGGCAGCTTCAAAGGCTCTTTACGAGTCCTCTCCACCAGCCACCAGGCGCTAAGACTTCTATGGAAGGTGAGCGGCAAAGGCTAACACAAGAAAGTAGAAGTGACAGCTCACTCACCAATCCAAATCTCTTCGGGCAGTCCAATATCGTAGATCAAGAGAGAAAGCCAATCCACAGCTTATTCGGATTGGACTTGGGCCTCCTCTTTTTGCAAAAAGCCGCTCCACGGTGGCAGGGGAGGGGAGGAGAGGGGGAGAGACAAAGTTAAAAAAAAAATTCATGGCTGCAACAACTCTGGCGTCGAAGGGCGAGGGGGAAGGGAGAGGAGAGGGAGAGGGAGGGGAAGAGGGAGAAGTGCCGGCGAGAAGGTGCCGGGGGAGGGGGACGAGAGAGGTGCCAAGGGAGAGAAAAAGAGGGGCAGAGAGGGAGAGGGAGGAAGGGGCAGAGGTGCTGGGGGGAGGGGGAAGGGAGAGAAAAAGAGGGGCAAAGGGCAACTGGTGCAGCGGGAGAAAGGAAGAGAGGTGCCGGGGAAGGGGGAAGGGAGAAGAAGAAGAAAGAAAAGAAAAGAAAAAAGAAAGAAAGAAAAAAGTTTTTCAACCTAAAAAAGTTTTTCAACCTAAAAATTTTTCTTACAACTTCTACAGTAATCTACAGTAAAGTTTTAGACAAACACCCAAAAAACTCACCTTCCAAACGGGACCCTTGTTTCCAAATTCTTGATTTCTAATTCTTGTTGAGATTGGCTCATATTATCAGCTGCTAAAATCCAAATATACATTTAGAAAAACTTCTTAAAGTAGCAATTTGTTTTCCAAAAGTGAATCCAAGAGTCAACCAAATTGAACTTCCAAATTCTAGCCAAGTACAATTGGGTGAAGATATTAAAGCTATTCTTTGACAAATGGAGCATATGCAATGGTTCATGTTGATAATCAAGTTGAGTTGGCGACATGCTTCTTAGATTGCATATATCAAGACATTCTCCGAGTTACTCCTTTGTAAGCAAGCACTCGATTTGAGGATAAATCATATTTCAAGAGGAGAGGAATGATGAGAACATGAAGATTTGGATTCCCTTCAAGTTTAAGGAAATTCATTTGATGGTTGATGATGCAATAGGGCTCAAGAGTCATTGAAGATCCGAACTTGTGTCATAACTATTTCTTGTTATTTATTTAATTAAGTTTTCAGCAATAATTGTTAGTTAATTAGAGTTAGTCTTGAGTTATTTTTGAGTTCTTAATAAGGGGAATAAAGGCTAAGGTCATGTTGACCATAGTTAAGCCAATTTGAATTAGTTAATTTGCTATTCTAGTTGAGTTAGAGTTTTAGGAAAGTAGTTAATTGCTTCCAAAGTCAAATACGGAAAGTTGTATTGTTTCCAACTTAGATTAGGTTTTTGAGTCTTGTAAGGCTATAAATGGCCAAACTTATGATATTTTCAGTAGTAAAACAATTATGAATAAAACTTGAAAGTTTTCTCTTTTTTGTTCCTTTGAGAACGTTCCTTGATACAAAGTGAGTCATGTCTCCTTTGTTCAAGTTTTGGCTTATCAATTCAAGACCACGTTGAATTGTGGCACCATTCTACCAACAAATCTTTGTTCGCTAATTCGTTAGGTTGTGGTTTGAGATTAAATTCAAGGTTCACACCTCGGGGGTTAGAGGGCAGGATTTTTCCATGTTTTGTATCCATAACCTGATCAACATAGATCCTTCCGCTGTCTAATCGATTCGATTTCTTCTCAAGCAGTCCTCGGAGAATCGAGTTCGCATCATAATTAGTATTTTGACATGAATATGACACATATAGAGAATAATTTGCGACTTACTCTATGACACATGCATAAACACAAAATAGAGATCAAGGAATTACAGATAGTTAATTAAAAGTTGGAAAGATCAAATTGGTTTCACAATACTAGGATTCAACACTTCTATCCTTGCATTGAATAAAGGAACTAGCAAGACATTATCATTGCAAGCGCAAGAGAGATGTTCATCAGTGAATAAAGAAACTAATTCCTAAACTATACTACGCTTATTCTAGGAAACAAAAAATTGCGGAGAAAAGTTTGTTGCTTCATCTCTTGACGGCTCCCTTTGATGGCTCTTACTACACTTATTTATAAGGCCCCCTCAAGTAGTGTTTTTATGGTGGAATCAAGTAGTCCACTTAAAAAATTAGGGATAGTTTGTTTAGACCATATCAAGTCTTGAGTTGGGTTGTGAGACGGGTACTCGTCATAACTTGTTAATTTGACAAAAATCAGTTTCAAGCCTGAATGGGTCTTGTGTTTGGCCCCTATTATAGCACCCACTAGCCGTTGACTTCTCGGAATCAACATTTTTCTACTAATTAATTTCTTTTTGCATCATTTTTACCACAAGTGCCTTCTACCCTGTCCAATTACAAAAACACACCCAACCATTTTAAAGATGAAACATGCATAAATCATAGTGATAGAGGAACATAAAAATATATCAAACACAACACATCAAGCTTTCCCAAACTAAATCTTTGCACGTCCTCGAGCAAACTCAATTAGAAAGTCTAAAATCAAATCCAAATGACTAACTCACTCAACTCACTCAACTTAACAATCAAAGTACCAAATGCTAAAACACAACATTGAGTGACATATCGTACAATCGAGAACCTCTTAACACAATAAATACACCTCACACAGAGTCAACCTAAGTGATAGAATGCACAGATTAAGCCTCACACCTCAAACATATGCAATAATCACACAAAGAGGGGCAAAATTTCACTCAAGTTCATTACATAAAAGTGCACTAACATAAATTTGCAAAGAATCTAATCCTTAATCTCCCTAAAACATGCATAACATGAACTATAAGGACATTAAATTTGGGTACAAGAAGTCAAAATTTAAGGTAAAATTATAGAAAATCTAATGCCAATAATCCTTAGAACTAATAGAGCATCTTAGTAATCCTCTACCAAAGATGCTCTCCCTCCCCTTTGCTGAGAAGATTGAATAAATCACTCTTTAAAACTTTGCACAACCCAACCAGCATATCCTTTCCAACATGGAATCATTCTTCCACCCTAAACCTTTTCGATTGACAACACAATACGACAACTCCAATAACATCAAGGGAATAACAACAATGATGAAAAATTCATTTCTAATTTTTTTAAATTTCCATTTTTTAATTTTTTGCCAAATTTTTTCTTTGTTTTTTTGGTTTTTTCATTTTTTTTGGGAATCCATATCAACTTTAAACAGAATCCCCTTGATTTAAAGCACCACAATCTTACCCATCATCTCAACATAATTTGCCTTCAATAACAAAACTCATCTTAACCAACACATCCCAAACCCTCAATGTAATAATGCTCTACCAGTTACTAAAGATATGAAAGATTAGAAAGTTAAAATTGATGAAAGGTAAACACAAATAGAGAACCAAAAGACAGGGTCACATGGCTCAACAAGTTAAATTAAGGGTCAAAACAATGGGTTGGCATATTTAATCAAGTCAAAATGGCTAAACGAAGATGGCCTTAACCACCTTCATGCATGGATATTCCAAGACAACTTTGGGAAAATGCTAAGCAAGTCCTAGAGCAGCAAATTTATGAACGAGATCACATAACAAAAAAGAATAGATTGACAAAGAAACTCAATCTTCAGGCCCAAAAACTCACAAGGGTATCATCTATCACACTAGGCCAACTCCATACAAGAAACATCCACTGCGTCAATTAATTCAATATTGCAAATACACCACCTCAATATTGTATTCAGTATTAGACATGATTGCTACACTATTATGACAACTAAAACAAAACAAATAAAGAACATAAACAACGCAACTAAAGGATATAGCAAACTTCACCAAACATCCCTCTCACACCTAAAGTAAACATTGTCCTCAATGATCAAGGCAAAGAAAAGGGTAACTCCCTCGAGGGAATGTGAAGAGGCATGGCCATGAGAAGATGAAGTTAGAAAAACACACCAATGAAGAAACCTAATAAAGACAAGAATAAAAACAAAGGACATAAGTAACTCCACCAGAAATTCCTTAATAAAGAAATGAAATGAAAAGAAAGAAAGAAAAAAAATTCATGGTTGAGAAGGAGGCTGCCACCGTTGACCCCACTCATCAAATCAAGTCTCCAAATGTTGCAGTCATGCATCAAAAGTAATTACGCGCTCCTCTAAACGATGCAAAGCTTGAGTATCAGCTTGAACATCAAGACACAAATCCTGCAACATGGCTAGCATGGCATGAGTCGATGTTGAAGAAACACCAAAGTTGCTACCAAGAACATGAGGTCGGGTACTAGAAGCTGTTTTACCATCATCTCCGAATTCATTAAGACCATCTGCATCAGTAGAAGAAACCCACCTAGCTGTCGATAATCATCCTAGAATGACATCCACGCTCTTATTTGGTCCTAAAGGATAGTAATTTGTATTTCTCCGAACGCAACCAACAAGTTCATAGTTGAGTTTAGCAAGTGTGGTTATAGAAACATGCTCTGCAAATAAGACATTATGTACTCTTCCCCTATGAGATCCACGTCACATGCTCAAAAAATACAAGTAAGAACACGAGCGTGACCAAATGCCCTCAATTTTTTATTAGTTCTAATAGCATCCCGCATTCCCCAAATGATGACACAAGCAAATGGAATACCATTCATAGGAGGACCAAATTTTTGCTCTATCTTATCAATGAAGTATATATAACTAAAGCAAAGGGCATTCTTGTTATTCTCCTTAGGCAAGACATTATGACACCACGACCAATCTTCCCAATGTGACTAAGGCCGAGCCTTTGTATAGCTATGAAAGCATCCTAGTTCACATCATTCATGGCAAAATATCTTTTCATTGCAAAATTATGGCGAATGTTAGATACTTGCAACCGATTAGTTAAGCGATCCTAAGTAACCTCTATTCGAACACCTTTTACATAACTTACAATAGAATGAGATTCTCAAGATTGCTTGTCAATAATATTAGCATAAAACTATTGAACTAGTTGAGGATAACAAACAAAAGGCAAATCTAGAATAAGTTCCCATCCAAAGGAGTGAAAAGATTCACTAATATGGAAATTTGCCTCAACTTCATTGCCTAGAGTCTTTTCTGCCATCACTTTATTACCAAAGTGGGTTTGATACCATTGTGCATATTCCACATTTGAGAATAAAAAATTGTCAAATTGAGGATCCCAATTACCCCTAACTCTCTTAGGTAGAACAGGTGTATCACTAAATTTCCTACTTCTTGGAGGCATGTTGCAAGTAAAGCTAAACAACCACAAGTGCTCAAATAAGCAAAACAAACAAATTAGATGATTGACAAATTTACTCAAATAATATCATCATCAAGTCAAACTAGGTGAAAATAATGAATTAAATCCGCTAAAACAACAATAATAGCACCATCCAACTTGGAAGAATCACCAAAAAAAGTAGCAAAAATTTGTTCAAAAATTCTTTCAAAAAATCAACATATACTACACCAAGAACACCTAGTTGCAATTTTATTTGAAGTAAGATACCAATGATTTAAAAGCCAAAGTTTAATGCAAACTTACTCTCCTTGATAAACCCAGCAAAAGCTCCAAATTAGTTGGTGAGATTGATGTCCATGCACAACAATTGAAGAGTTCGGGTTGGGCATTCAAAGCTTGTCTTTATCTTTCTTGCTTCTTGAAAAATTCCTAAGATGCAAGTTGGTAGTGACTTGAAAGAGAAGAGCAGCACAAAAGAGATTGAAAATTGATGAAACTTGGAGACCCTTGGAGTTTAATCCTTAGAAAGCCTTGAAGTTTGAGGAAAGGAAAGAAAACTACTAAGTAATGTGGAGTTAGAAGTAGAATCGTGGAGTTGTATAAGAAACAAAAGCTAACAAGGAAGAGGAAAAAAAAATTAGCAAGAAGTAGGACCAAGTGATTCTTCTAAAGTTATCTATGATGGGTGCCCAACTTAAGACCCATTCCAAAGCCCATCATATACTGTTAGTCTAGACCTTTTTGTTTCATGTCAAGCACCAATCAACTAGCCAAATATAAGGCTATTTACATACTCTAACAATTGTTTTATCCGATTTAACAACTGGCACCTGACATAGCCAAATCTTTTCAATTCTATTCCATTGATGTCCTGCAACCAAATAAAATAATAAAAATATAACAATTATTAAGAGAAATGCCAAATAAATTGTCTCAAGTAAATTACTAAAACATCAAAAGTTTGAGTTGCCTCCCAACAACCGTCTTTGGTTAATGTTGTTGGCTTGTCATGGCCATTGGGTACTCAGTCATAGTAAACTGGCTCCATCAATTGCAACTCTTCCACTATTTGCTCCTTGAACCCATCATAAAAATGTTTCAATCTATGATCATTCACTTTAAATACTTGATTTGTTTCCAACCTTTTTATTTCAACTGCACCATAAGGAAAAACTTTTTTAATCTCAAATAGACGAATCCAACATGAACGCAACTTACATGGCATAAGCTTGAACCTTGAATTATATAGCAATGCTTTTTGTCCCTCCACAAAAGATTTCCTCAGAATCATTTTGTTAAATAGCAATACTAGTATAAACTTGCATTACCATAAGCTTCAACTTGGATCTCCTCTAGCTCTTGTAGCTTCTCACCAATTCTTTGTAAATCCAAATTACATTTCCTTATTGCCCAATATGACAACATTTTTTAAAAACTAACTTATAAGGAGACATCCCTATAGGAGTTTTATAGGTTGCTCTATAGACCTATAATATATCTTTCAAACATGAACTGCAGTCCTTTCTTGTAGGGTTAACAGTCTTCTCCAAAAAATTCTTAATCTCATGGTTGGTGACTTCATCTTGTCAATTTGTCTGTGAGTGGTATGTAGTATAATTCTTGTGAAAAACTCCATTTTTCTTCACTAATGCCTCCATCATATGATTGCAAAAATGAGATCCTTGGTCACTTATTATAGCCTTGGGTACATCAAACCTAATGAAAATGTTAGATTTAAGAAAGTCTACAACCACTTTATAATCATCAGTCCTAGTGAGTTTGGCTTTCATCCCCTTCGATACATAATCGACTATCAATAAATATATATAAATCCAATAGACGAAGGAAAAGGACCCATAGAATCCATACCCCAAATATCAAACATTTCATAAACAATCATAGGTGTTTGAAACATTTCATTCCTTTGGAAAAAATTTCCTATCCTTTGACAAGATCCACAACTTTTATAAAATTCATAAGCATCCCGAAATAAGGTAAGCCAATAAAATCCATTATTTAACGCTTTCCTAGCAGTTTGTTTAGGATCAAATTGACCTCCACAAGCGTATTGATGATAGAATTTAAGAATAGAACAAAATTCTAACTAAGAAATGCATCTTCTAACAACTTGATCAGAGCAACAATGCCATGAATACGGTTCATCCCACACATAGTATCTTGACTTACTCTTCAACTTATCTCTTTGAGCTTTTTTAAAACGACATAGCACTTGATTAGTGACCAAATAATTGATCGATGTCCACATACCAGGGTCTATAACTTACATCTCAAACAATTGTTCATCAGAAAAAGACTCTTGAATTAGTATAGAATCCTCCTCCTTAATAATTCTGCTCAAATGATCAGCTATATAATTTTCTGCTCCGTTCTTATCCAATCTCCAGGTTAAACTTTTGAACGACTAGAATCCATCTGATAAGCCTTGACTTCGCTTCTTTCTTTGCTAGAAGGTATTTCAAGACTGCATAATCACAATAAACAGTCACTTTAGATCCAAGTAAATAAGATCAAATATTATCTAAAGCAAAAACTATGGCCAAGAGTTCTTTTTCAGTCTTAGTGTAATTGCACTACTCAGATTAAGAGTGTTAGAAGTGTAATGCATAACATAAGCCTACTTTCCAACTTGTCGCCATAACACTACTCCATTGCATAATTGTTGGCATCATATATGATCTCGACTGGCAAATTCTAATTAGGCCTAAATAATTAGTGTAGAAGTCAACAAACTTTTCAACTTATCAAACGCCTCTTTACATTCGTCATCAAAGTTGAATAGCACATCTTGCTATAACAACTTACACATTGGCAACACAACCTTTGAAAAATCTTTGATGAACCTGCGATAAAACCCTGCATGGCCAAGAAAAAAATGGACTTCTCACACATTTGCAGGGTAAGTTAAGCTCTTGACCAAATCTATTTTGACCTTATCTACTTCTATCCCCTTAGTAGATACTCCATGTCCTAACACTACATGTTACTCAACCACAAAGTGACATTATTCATAATGTAAAACTAAATTAGTTTCAATGGACCTGACAAGGACACTTGCCAATTTGTCTAAACAATGATCAAATGAATCGCTATATATTGTAAAATTGTCCATGAACACCTTAATGCACTTTTCAATAAAATCGAAAACTATGCTTATCATACACCGTTGGAAGGTGGCAGGTGCATTGCATAGCCCAAATGGCATCTATCAATATGCAAATGTTTCGAATGGATAAATAAATGTTGTCTTCTCTTGGTCCTTTAGCATAATCACGATCTAGTTGTATCCTGAGTAGCAATCAAGAAAATAGTAAAAAGCTTTATTAACTAATGTTCTAATAATTGATAATGAAATGTAAAGTGAAATGATCCTTCCTGTTGACAGCATTGAGTTTTCAATAATCAATGCATAGCCTCCAATTATTAAGGACTCGAATTGGTATCCATTCATCATTTTGATTTTTTACCACTGTCACTCGAATTTTCTTGGGTACCACCTATTATGGACTCATCCACTTGCTATCAAATATTGGATATATTATTCATGCACATAGCAAATTAATTATTTTCTTCTTCACTATCTCCATCATTACGGGATTAAATCTTCTCTAAGCTTCTTGAACAAGTTTTGATCCTTCTTCTAACAAAATCCTGTGCATACAAATAGAAGGGCTAATCCCTTTTATATCAGCAACTATCCATCCAATTACTATTTTATGACCCTGTAACATCCAGATCAGTTTCTCATCCTACCCCCTTATCAATGTGTTAGATATAATCGCTGGCAATGTTTCACCCTCTCCCAAATAAGCAAATATAAGATGAGTTATAAGGGACTTAAGCTCTAGCACTGGTACCTGCACCATAGAAGGTAATAATCTTGTGTAAGAATTTACGTCTATTTGCTTAAGATCAAACCTATCTAACATTAGAGGCAAAGAGTACAAAGCACTAATAAACTCATCAATTTCATCGTTAAGCTGCAAACACTCACTATCGCTCCGTAAACCATTATTAATAACCACTTTTAATGCATCTCTCCTACTGACATCAAAAGTTTTTTGAGTTAAGTCATCTATAATGTCAACAGAGAGAACAAAATTATAATCAACTGGATATTTTATGGTGTCAAAAATATTAAATTTAACAATTTCACCATCAAAATTCTTGGTTAGTATACCATTGGACACATCAATTTTTGTCTTGGTTATTTTAAAAAATGGTCTTCCAAGTAATATAGGTGTTGGACTTGATTTTTTGTCATTCTTTATATTCACTATGTAAAAATTAGTTGAAAAAATCAACCCTTCAACCTGCACAAGAACATCTTCTAATACCGCATTCCAGATATTCATTAGATCTATCTGCCAACTAAATAGTAACTGCAGTCTCTTTTAAAGGATTCAAATTCAAAGAAGAATAGATTGACAAAGACATAACATTGATAGATGCTCCTAGGTCTAAAGTAGCTTATTTAATTCAAGCATTACCAATAGTACAAGAAATTGTGAATATATTTGAGTCCTTGCACTTTGGAGGCAACTTCTTTTGGATCATGGCAGAGACATTATTGTTGACAATCACCTATTCATTCCCCTTGAACTTCCTCTTTGTAGTACACAACTCTTTGAAAAATTTTGCATACCTTGAAATTTGCTTAATCGCCTCAAGTAATTGGATGTCCAATTTCACCTTGCAAATGATATCTAAAACTTCTTGCTCCTTCACATCATTATTAGACTTTGCGAATCTACTGAGAAAGAGTGGAGGAATAATGACGTTAGGTTTAAAAACTGATGGGGTATCATTTGTTAGTAATTTTATTATTAATTTTCCCTTTTATCCCTGTCAAATATTGTGTTAATTGTTGATATCTACTTATATTTGGTATCTGGACTTAATTTCAGGAATGAAACAGAAAACTACCAAAAAGGAGGGACTTTATGGAGAAAATGGAGACTTCTAAGGGATTCAATCCTTGGGCCCTTGAATTGGTGGGGACCACAAAGCTAGTAAAAGGCATTAAGTCATTTGGGCTCTTCAAAGAAAGGACGTACAAAGACTTTGAAACAAGAAGTAATTTGGAGGCTTTATCCACATGTGTGGGGACCACCTAGATAGCTTTTAGTCATCTTTCTTTTGGTTCTTTAAAAGGGGGCAACAAACGTACAGAGGGGGGATGGCTTTAGTTTTAGCTTTTAGTTGAGTTTTAGTTTTTCTTTCTTTCTTTCCTGAGACTGGCCTCTGACACACGCCAGGTGTTCGACAATATTCCCCAACGGGAAAAACATCTTTTATTCCTTACTTCCTAGTAAAAACGCAATGCCTTTGCAATCAATTAATTCGTGTGATGATTTAATTATGCGGCGTGGCTAAGCCTTCCATCTAGTCAAGGGTCAACTCGACGGCGCAGTCCCGAAAATCTGTGAGATCTAATTAGTTTTCGCGCGTTCCTTAATTTGTTAATATTTGCACGTTGTCTGCTTGAATTTTCATGGGATTATTTTATTAATTGGATGTCAAGAGCCCGATGTTCAACGTGATTTATTAATCTCGTGTCAATTTAGTCAATTAAATCCGTAATTGTTTGATTTATTAATATTAGTGGCAACTGGTGTGTTTACACATTAGGGGAACATGCAATCTAATTTAAATAACCCTCGTAGCGTGTTATTGATTAGGGCTAGGTTTTTCTAGTTTGCAATTGGAAAATTAATTCCTACGGTTGTACCTAGGAGTATTTTCTGGTTAGGGGTGATCATTGGTCGTACCTTGGTTATCAATAATTTAAGGAAAAATTGGTTGTTAGAGTTCATCGGCGACTATAACTAGCCTATTAATAAATTAAGTGAACCTCTCTTGCATCAATGATCGGATAAATAGACTGTGTCTGAGTAGTTGTATTCTTGACTAGAATTTATTTATTCTTGATTTAATTTCTGCTATATTTGTGCTAGTTAATTATTTATTTTTAGTTGGATTGTTTAATTATTTTTAGTTGCATATCGGTGAAACTCCCCTCTTACCAATTAAAATTTAAAAGAGACAAATATCTTCAGTCCCTGAGGAGACGACCCTACTTGCCACTGTCTACTATTCAGTAATTTTTGTCAACTAATTAATTCTGGTATATCGGATTAAGCAAACTCTTCGGGAACATGGTGAATCAAGTAACCCATTGCACACCTAGAGTCCCTACTCCAGTACTTGGGATTAATTATTGACTGCTTTTGGTGGTAGTTAGGTTATTATTATTATTATTGCACAGGCTTGGTACCTGTCAATTTTTGGCGTCGTTGCCGGGGACTGACGTTATTATTTGTTTCTTTTTAAAGTCATTTTTTATCTAACTTTCTGGTGCTTTTCAAGTGTATGCCTCGTTCTTCTCGTACATGTGAATTAATTTTCAACCCTGAGGTAGAGAAGACTGCGCGTAGGACAAGAAAAGAGACCAGACAGCTCAGAGAGGAGCACTTCAGTGCTACATCTCAGAGACCTGAGCCAGAAGTTGAACCAACAGATTCGTTTGGAGACACTTTGAGCGACTCTGACCAGGAGGAAGGAACCATGGCTAATGCACGAATATTAAGGGAGTTGTCTGCTCCTGATTTAAATCAGCAGCCTTTATGCATTACATTCCCCACTTTAAATGATAAGACTCCATTTGAACTAAAATATGGTCTGATTCATCTTTTACCCTCTTTTCATGGTTTACCAGGTGAAGAGCCGTATAAGCATCTGCAGGAGTTTGATATCGTGTGTAATAGTATGAAACCCCCGAGAATCACAGAACAGCAAATAAAAATGAGGGCATTTCCCTTTTCTTTGAAAGA
This sequence comes from Coffea eugenioides, assembly GCF_003713205.1. Lineage (NCBI taxonomy): Eukaryota > Viridiplantae > Streptophyta > Magnoliopsida > Gentianales > Rubiaceae > Coffea > Coffea eugenioides. The sequence goes on from NC_040036.1 coordinate 70,523,341, forward strand.
TTCTGCAAAGGATTGGTTGTACTACCTGCCACCAGGTAGCATCACCACGTGGGACCAATTAAAGAAAAAATTTTTAGATAAATATTTTTCTGCGTCCAGGGCTGCAAACCTAAGGAAAGAAATTTGCGTGATCAAGCAGCACCCAGGGGAGTCACTCTATGAGTATTGGGAGCGGTTGAAGAAGTTGTGCAGCAAGTGCCCCCAGCACCAAATAAGTGAGCAGCTGCTCATACAGTATTTTTATGAGGGGCTCCTTTTCAGAGACAGGAGCATAATTGATGCTGCAAGTGGAGGGGCACTGGTGAACAAAACCCCTCGGAAAGCACGGGAGTTAATAGAGGGAATGACAGAGAATTCACAACAATTCGGTACAAGGGAGGATGTCCCAGTACGCAAGGTAAATGAGGTAGAGACATCCTCTATCCAGCAGCAGCTAACTGAGTTGACCTCGTTTGTTAGGCAACTGGCTGTAGGAAGCGCATCTCAGGCCAAGGTGTGCGGAATTTGCACTGGTATGGGTCATTCTACAGACATGTGCCCAGCGATTCAGGAAGAAAGTGCAGAGCAAGTGAACATGGCTGGTCACGCACCCGCGCCAAGAAGGCCCTATGACCCGTACTCGAATACGTACAATCCCGGCTGGAAGGACCACCCGAATTTCAGTTATGGAGGAAATAGGCAGCCCAACTTTGCACCGAACAGGCAGTCTAATTTCGTGCCAAATAAGCAACCAGGGTACCAGCAGCAATACCAACCCCGACCACCTCCGCCCCCAAGCTCTGGTCCATCTTTGGAGGAGATGATGAAACAATTGATGGCAACCATTACGCAAAAGCAGCAGAGGACAGACTCCGAAATGCAGGACATAAGAAATCAGATGAGTCAAATGGCCACAACAATCAACCGTTTGGATTCCCATAACCAAGGTAAATTACCGTCTCAGCCTGAATTAAATCCGAAGAACGTGAGCGCAATGACCCTAAGGAGTGGGAAGGAAATTCAGGGCCCGAGCCTGTGATCCCTAAGGACAAGGATGAGGAAAAAATCGAGAATGAGCTTGAGAGGGAGGACAGCAATGGTGCAGATCCAAAGGTACTTCCAAACCCAGTAATTACAGTTAAAACTAACCCGCCTCCTTTTCCTAGCAGGTTGAAAAAATCGAAGAAGCAGAATAAGGAGAAGGAGATCTTGGAGGTGTTTCGTAAGGTAGAGATAAATATCCCCCTCTTAGACGCAATCAAGCAGGTACCAAAATATGTCAAGTTCCTAAGAGACCTGTGTGCCAATCGAAGGTGGTTGAGGGGAGATGAAAGGGTCATTGTTGGGGAGAATGTGTCAGCGGTCTTGCAGAGAAAACTTCCACCAAAGTGCGGGGACCCAGGTATGTTTACTATCCCCTGTAGGATAGGCAACACTGTGATTAGAAGGGCCATGTTGGATCTGGGAGCATCAATTAATGTCATGCCTAAATCTATCTATGCTTCTCTAAAACTAGGTCCATTAAAAGAAATTGGGATAATTATTCAATTAGCTGACCGAACCAATGCATATCCTGATGGGTTGGTTGAAGATGTGTTGGTAAAAGTTAATGATTTGGTGTTTCCAGCTGATTTTTATGTACTTGATATGGATGATGATCATTCATCCGATCTCTCACCTTTGTTATTAGGTAGACTCTTCTTGAGTACAGCACAAACAAAAATTGATGTTAATAAGGGTATCTTGTCCATGGAGTTTGATGGGGAAATTGTGCATTTTAATATCTTTGAAACTATGAAATATCCCTCAAACTCCAACTTTAGCTCAATTTTCTCTGTGAGTACTATTGACCCTGCGGTGCAGGAAGTGTTTGAAACTGTTGGCAAGGATGAGTTGGAGGTGGTTTTGACCAAGCACCCCGAGTTGGAGACAACTCCTGAGGTGGAGTGGAGTGAAGATTTAAAATGCACGATAGGAGCATTACACTCATTGCCAACCTCCACAAAAAGGTACGAAATTTCACCTATATTCATTCCTGAACCTCACCAGAGGGTATTGCCATTGGTGGTGCAGGCGCCTGTTTTGGAGTTGAAGCCCTTACCAGAGCACCTGATGTATGCATATCTGGGTGACAACGAGACACTCCCGATGATTATCTCATCGGCACTGTCAAAAATCCAGGAGGAGAAATTGATCCGGGTCCTTAGAGAGCACAAAGAGGCGATAGGTTGGACAATTGCAGACATTAAAGGGATTAGTCCGGCCATCTGTATGCACCGGATCAGACTAGAAGAGGGTGCTAAACCTATTCGGCAGGCTCAAAGGAGACTGAATCCCCTTATGATGGAGGTAGTGAAGAAAGAGATCCTGAAACTGCTGGATGTGGGGATCATCTTTGTTATATCAGATAGCCCCTGGGTGAGTCCAGTACAGGTGGTTCCAAAGAAGGCGGGGGTGACGGTAGAGTCAAACCAGGAGGGCAAGCTCGTACCAGTTCGAAAGCCCACCGGGTGGCGGCAGTGTATAGACTATAGGAAGTTGAACGCCGTCACGAAAAAAGATCATTTTCCCCTTCCTTTCATTGATCAAATGGTAGAGCAATTAGCGGGTCGAGCTTACTATTATTTTTTGGATGGATTTTCAGGTTATTTCCGGATTGCTATCGCACCTGAGGACCAGGAGAAGACTACCTTCACGTGCCCATTTGGAACATTTGCATACCAGAGGATGCCATTCGGGTTATGTAATGCACCTGCTACCTTCCAACGATGCATGGTAAGTATCTTTTCAGAGTATGTTGAGAAGATTATTGAGGTTTTTATGGATGATTTTAGTGTTTATGGGGAAAGTTTCAATAATTGTCTAGATAACCTGAAATTAATTTTGGTTAGGTGTATAGAAAACTAATCTTGTGCTCAATTGGAAAAAATGTCATTTTATGGTCGAGCACGGGATAGTTTTGGGTCATATAGTGTCATCTAAGGGTATGAGGTTGATAAAGCGAAAATAGATGTTATATCTACTTTACCTTATCCTGCGAGTGTGCGGGAAGTGCATTCTTTCTTGGTCATGCAGGTTTCTACAAAATTTATCAAGGATTTCTCGAAAATTGGAGCACCCCTGTTCCAACTTCTGCAGAAAGAGGTGCCCTTCGAGTTCAGTGAAGCATGTAGGAAGGCGTTCGATAGGTTGAAGGAGCTATTGATATTCTCACCTATTATCCAACCGCCCGACTGGAACCTGCTATTCGAGATCATGTGTGACGCCAGTGACTATGCAGTGGGTGCGATGCTGGGTCAAAGAGTGGGGAAGGCAGCCCATGCTATCTACTACGCATCTCGAGTCTTGAACGAAGCTCAGTTGAACTATTCGACCACCGAAAAGGAGCTTTTAGCTGTAGTTTTTGCTTTAGAGAAATTTCGGTCCTATTTACTTGGTGCTAAAGTTATTATTTTCTCTGATCATGCAGCCCTGCGGTATCTGTTGACCAAGAAAGAGGCGAAATCGCGACTGATAAGGTGGATACTGTTGCTACAGGAGTTTGATTTGGAGATCAGAGATAAGAAAGGGGCAGAAAATTTGGTAGCAGATCACTTGAGTCGGGTACAAGTCACCAAGGATGACATCCCGTTGAGAGAAGCTTTCCCCGACGAGCACTTATTTTCTGCTAATTTATCTTTGCCTTGGTATGCAGATATGGTTAATTTCCTAGTTACTGACAAGTTTCCTGCAGGATGGCCTAAGGCAAAACGGGACAAGTTAAGGAGTGATGCAAAGTCTTACATCTGCGATGACCCTTACCTCTGGAAGCGTGGTGCCGACCAAATCATTCGTAGATGTGTAAGTGAAAATGAATTCCAATCTATTTTAGCTTATTGTCACTCTTTTGCATGTGGAGGTCACTTTGGACCAAAGAGAACGGCTCGTAAGGTTCTAGAGAGTGGATTCTATTGGCCGACCCTCTTTAAGGATGCCTACTTATTTTGTAAGTCATGTGATAGGTGTCAACGAGTAGGTAATATTTCTCGTAGGGATCAAATGACCCAAACCCCAATGATTTTTGTTGAGATTTTTGACGTTTGGGGTATTGATTTTATGGGTCTTTTTCCTTCGTCTTATGGTTTTCTATATATATTGCTTGCCGTAGACTTTGTTTCGAAATAGGTGGAAGTAAAGCCCACCCGTACTAATAATTCCAAAGTGGTTGCAGAATTTGTCAAATCTAATATTTTTGTCCGCTTTGGGATGCCGCGAGCAATTGTAAGTGATAGGGGTGCCCATTTCTGCAACAAGACGATTGCTGCACTTTTCAGGAGGTACGGTGTCTTGCACAAAGTCTTCACTTCTTACCATCCTCAGACAAACGGTCAGGCAGAGGCATCAAATCGGGAGATCAAGTCGATTTTGGAGAAGATCGTTCGACCCAATAAGAAGGATTGGAGTATGAGACTTGAAGATGCCTTATGGGCATATAGAACGGCGTACAAGACGCCAATCGGCATGTCCCCTTATCGTTTGGTATTTGGGAAGCCATGTCACCTCCCCGTCGAGTTCGAGCATAGAGCATTTTGGGTGGTTAAGCAATGCAATATGGACATCGAAGAGGGCGGAATTCAAAGGAAGCTACAGTTACAAGAATTGGAGGAGATTCGCAATGAACTCTACAAGAATGTTGTGATTTATAAGGAGAAGAATAAGATATTTCATGACCAGCAGGTCTCTAGGAAGACGTTTGAATGTGGGCAAAAAGTTCTACTGTACCACTCGAAGTTGAAATTATTTCCAGGTAAGTTACGTTCTCATTGGATCGGTCCCTTTGTTGTAACTAATGTCTTTGATTATGGTGCAGTGGAGATCCAGAGTCTAAGGACGGAGAAGAAATTTGTGGTGAATGGTCATCGTCTCAAGCCATATTATGATGGGGCTGATTGAACGGGTGGAGACGATGCATTTAGAGGACCCGATTTGCTTGGTTTAAGCAAATTATGGGCTATGTCTAGCTAAATACATTAAAGAAAGGCGCTCTTTTGGGAGGCAACCCGAATATTGATTTTATTGTTTTTAGTTGTTTATTTTTTTCGTTTTGTCGTTTCTCCGTTGGGTAGTATCAATGCTAATATCTCCTCCACTGTGACCAGGAAGTGAAATCTTGGCGTGCCTACGCGGTGATTGCGTTTCCTGAGGTCAGAGGACGAAGACCAATCTTGGCGTGCCCACGCGGTGATTGTGTCTCCTGAGATCAGAGGACGAAGACCAATTTTGGCGTACCCACGCGGTGATTGTGTCTCCTGAGGACAGAGGATGTTTTGTAATCTTGGCATGCCCACGCGGTGTTAGACGACTCAAACCATGTTTTTGAAAAAAAAAATTATTAATTATTCAGTATTATTATTCTTATTACTATCATCAAAAGAAAAAGGAAAAGATTGTTTTCAAAAATATATAAAAAAAAAGTATAAAAAAATTAAAATAAAAAAATAATTTTCAAAGAAATTTTCTTTTTAAACCTTAAGTTTTTGTTTTCTTTTAAAAAATTCATAATTTTGAAATCCAAATTCGGAAAAATGAAGAAATAAGGTTTTGACAAAAAAAATTCTTTTTTCTTTTTTTTTTTTTCTCTTTCTTTCTTTTCTTTCTTTCTTCTTCTTCTTTCTTTCTTCCTTCTTCCCCGCTGCCCCTGTTTTCCCCTTTCCTTCTTTCCTTTCGCACGCCGCCGCCCACGCGCTCCATTGAGCTCAGCCCACGCAGCCCGCGCGCCGCCGCTCCACCAGCAGCTTCGCCTTCGCGGCCAAGGCGTGCCGCTCGTCTCTCTCCGCCGCTATCCAGACCGCCACCCCAGCTCCCTTTTCTCCTCTGCCTTGCGCGCTCAGCCAACCCCAAGCACCGCCCGTCTCTCGCCTCTCTGGAACTTGCAGTCGCGCGCAGCTCGCGGCCAACAACCCTAGCGCACGCCCTCGCGCGACACCAGCTGCGAGACGCCGCTAGCCCACGCTGCCGCCCCCTCGCACGTGGCCCTCTCCCTGAAGATCTCTACTTCCACTGAGCACCGGTGTTGCTCTCACACCACCCACGGCCACCTCCACCTGCGGTCACCTCATGCGCCACCAGTTCTGACCCATCGACGCCACGGCCTCCCTCCAGCCAGCTCCACCTCAGCACCTCTAAGCTCCACCGCCAGTCCACACAGCGCAAGCCACCTGTCAAATTTCTTTGACCGGTGGAGGTATTGAATTCTTCCCCAGATTTTGGACAGAGTTGGGTTTAATTGCTGCCATAATGGGGATATTTTCTGCTATTTATTGAATTGTTGGCAGTTTGACTAACTCTTTCCCTGTGCATTTACCAGTGGTACTGGCGATGATAGTTGTTTAACATTTGTTATTGCTGTGTTTTTGGTTGCCTAATTGTTGGAATTGTGACTACTGGGCATTCGTGATTGGGTCATTTCTGTCCAGTTGGAGACAGTTGTTGCTATTTTGGGTTCATTTGTGTCTAATTTGCAGTAACTTGAACCAAATTGTGGGTATTTTTTTTGTTAATTTGGGACTTATTGAAGTTGGTTGCCTCTAATTGCCTTGTCTGGGAGCGTTTTATCGTTTTGGTTTCCTTTATTCAGCTCTTTGGAGCAGTTGTTGCGATGTTGGGCCCCGTTGGTTCTGCAATTGGCTAGGCTTGGGTCACAAGTGCTTATTGATTAAATTTGCTGTGCCATTGGGGTACCTTTACGGCCTTTGGGTGCCTTAGGTGTGCATTTTATTGCTTGGTTTGGCCGTGTGATTTACTTCTTTTCTGCATGTGCACCAGTGGTACTGGTTGTGGTGTTTGGCTTATAATTTATTCATCTTATGTGCACCAGTGGTACTGGTTGTGTTGGTAATCTCGGACTGCTTTGTTTCTACATCTGACTGCATTGGGGCCACCAGTGGTTATTGCTTGCACTTGCTGTCTTGTTGGGGTAATTTTTATAGCCTGTGGGTGCTTGAATTGTGCTTTCTATTGATTGGGTCATCTACTAGCTACCATGGTCAAACCACGGTCTTCCTCTTCTAGGTCCAGGACCCCTCAGCCCCCTCCACCCCAGCACTCCATTCCCGCCTCTGACCCCTCACACGACCCTTCCTCCTCTGGGAGGAGGGCTCGTCTTGGGCGACAAAGGGGTGTCCATATCTCTGACCCTGCACATTTTGGGGGTCATTTGGACTTCACCAGGGCAGCCGACAAGCGGCGATATGCTGTGGCTTGTGAACGGCGGATTATCCCATGCCGTTATCGGGATGCCGCCACCTTGGGCCTCCTAAACATTCGAGTTGGTTTTGACGATTTGATTGAGGCCATTGGGTGGCTCCCCTATTCTCGTATTACTGACCTCCCAGCCTTTGTTGAGTTAGTTAGGGAGTTCTATGCCACATTTGAATTCGACCTCCCCACTGGTTACACAGTTTCTACCCTTGATGTCATTCGTTTCCGTTTAATGGGTTAGGAATTCCACCATTCCATAACTGACTTCAATCTAGCCCTAGGCTTTATTGATCCGGCCTATGCCGAGTCTCGGGAGTATGCCGAGAGTGCATGTGACTATGTTCAGCTATTTTTCTCCCGCTATCGCCATATTTGGGAGGAGATGTCCGTAGACAGGGATAACTATGACCCTCGTCTATCTAAGGGTTCCTATCTGAAGGACCCTGCGTCTCGCTATATCCACCGCTTTTTGGCTTATAGTTTCTCGGATAGGCGAGATAGTTCGGGCATTCTGTCTAAGCCCGAATTTTTCTTTATATGGTGTATGCATAAAAATATTAAGGTTAATCTTGGGTGCTGGCTTGCTTCTCAGTTCAAGTTAATTTTGCCTAAAAAGAAACGCCCCTTGATTCTTGGGTCATACATTACTCACTTGGCTATTAATTTGCATGTACTTGATATTTCTAACCATAATTTGCATATAGCCTGTCAAATGGAGCCCTTGGATATTCCATGTTTAGAGAAGATGGGCTTAGTTCGGGAGGGCGACGACGGTTGGGAGGTTGTTCCCCCGGGACCACTTTGCGCCCCCCATCGGTCATCTTTTGCCCGACCTACCGCTGATGGCAGCGATCCCGGCCCGTCTTCCTCCGCCCCGCACCATCCCACCCCAATGGCCGACGATTGGATCCAACTCCGGAACACCGTTGAGAGACTGGAGACTCGCGTGACTCACATTGGCATCAACTTGCATAACATGGCGCAAAATTTGGCTGCATTTATGCAACAGGCGGGAATTGCTCCTCAGTTCGCGCCCAATCCACCCCTGTTTTGACGACTACAGGGAAATACCGTTGCCCCTCTCCTTGCTTTTTGCTGTTACATTATCACATTGAGGGCAATGTGTGACTTAGGTGTGGGGGGGTCAATTTGGGTGCTAGATATTTCCAGCTTTCGGTTTTTGGGGTGTTTTTCCCATGTTTTTAGTTTAAGTGTTTTCTGTTTAGGTGTTGTTCCTTTATTCCTTTTGGGTGTTTTTCCCGTGCTGTTATCCTGGTGAATATGTTGGCAGCTCACTCTTTTATTGCTAGTTGTAGTTTATACTATGCGTTGAGTTTCGGTGGCAAGTAACAGCATGCTATCTTGGTGAAAATTTTGAGTTTAATGACTTGGTGCAGTTTATGGTTAACTTGTTTAGGCGATGCAAATATTTTGCTGGCACTGTTGTGTGGATTGGTCCCCTGTTGACCTTGGTCCTTCATGTGTAGGAGATGACGTGGGCCATGATCTTTAAGTATTTGTTATTTTGGTACGTTAGTGAGAATAACATTGGCTATACTCCGCTAGTGTCGTCACCCAGTAACCGGGAGTTTTCACCACAAGTGTCGACTCTCGCGTCAAAAAGTGACGATATCTATGAGTAAGTAGTCCTGAAACTATGAAAAGTTGAGTAGCTGGGCTCTTTCATCTAAAAATGTCAGAGTTCACGTCAAAAGGCTTGAATAGCTCGGGACTAAGCATTATTTATTCAATCCAAAAAAAAAAGGAAAAAAAAGAGAGAGAAAACAAAAAAAAATGGAAAATATGTGAGTTTATGATCATGTTGGCCCGCCGATCCTTGGTTCGCAATATTGGGACTTTGGTTGCCAGTTGACTTAATTGCTGACTATGCTAGTTAATATTTGGATTTCCTAGGCGAGTTAGCCATGAATTGGACGGGTCTATGAACTTAGGAGCTAACCGGGAGAAATATGACTCGACACTTAGCCACTAAATCTTGATTTTGGTATAAGTACAGCTGGTAATGATAATGTGAAAGCTAGCCATTGTTGAGTTGAGTTGTCCCCATGCCTGAGGGCAAACATGATTCAGGTGTGGGGGGAATTGATAGGGTATCATTTGTTAGTAATTTTATTATTAATTTTCCCTTTTATCCCTGCCAAATATTGTGTTAATTGTTGATATCGACTTATATTTGGTATCTGGACTTAATTTCAGGAATGAAACAGAAAACTACCACAAGGAGGGACTTTATGGAGAAAATGGAGACTTCTAAGGGATTCAATCCTTGGACCCTTGAATTGGTGGGAACCATAAAGCTAGTAAAAGGCATTAAGTCATTTGGGCTCTTCAAAGAAAGGGACGTACAAAGACTTTGAAACAAGAAGTAATTTGGAGGCTTTGTCCACATGTGTGGGGACCACCTAGATAGCTTTTAGTCATCTTTCTTTTGGTTCTTTAAAAGGGGGCAACAAACGTACAGAGGGGGGACGGCTTTAGTTTTAGCTTTTAGTTGAGTTTTAGTTTTTCTTTCTTTCTTTCCTGAGACTGGCCTCTGACACACGCCAGGTGTTCGACAATATTCCCCAACGGGAAAAACATCTTTTCTTCCTTGCTTCCTAGTAAAAACGCAATGTCTTTGCAATCAATTAATTCGTGTGGTGATTTAATTATGCAGCATGGCTAAGCCTTTCATCTAGTCAAGGGTCAACTCGACGGCGCAATCCCGAAAACCTGTGAGATCTAATTAGTTTTCGCGCGTTCCTTAATTTGTTAATATTTGCACGTTGTCTGCTTGAATTTTCATAGGATTATTTTATTAATTGGATGTCAAAAGCCCGATGTTCAACGTGATTTATTAATCTCGTGCCAATTTAGTCAATTAAATCCGTAATTGTTTGATTGATTAATATTAGTGGCAACTGGTGTGTTTACACATTAGGGAAACGTGCAATCTAATTTAAATAACCCTCGTAGCGTGTTATTGATTAGGGCTAGGTTTTTCTAGTTATTAATGCAATTGGAAAATTAATTCCTACGGTCGTACCTAAGAGTATTTTCTGGTTAGGGGTGATCAATGGTCGTACCTTGGTTATCAATAATTTAAGGAAAAATTGGTTGTTAGAGTTCATCGGCGACTATAACTAGCCTATTAATAAATTAAGTGAACCTCTCTTGCATCAATGATCGGATAAATGGACTGTGTCTGAGTAGTTGTATCCTTGGCTAGAATTTATTTATTCTTGATTTAATTCCTGCTATATTTGTGCTAGTTAATTATTTATTTTTAGTTGGATTGTTTAATTGTTTTTAGTTACATATCGGTGAAACCCCCCGCTTACCAATTGGAATTTAAAAGAGACAAATATCTCCAGTCCCTGAGGAGACGACCCTACTTGCCACTGTCTACTATTCAGTAATTTTTGTCAACTAATTAATTCTAGTATATCGGATTAAGCAAACTCTTCGGGAACAGGGTGAATCAAGTAACCCATTGCACACCTAGAGTCCCTGCTCCAGTACCTGGGATTAATTATTGACTGCTTTTGGTGGTAGTTAGGTTATTATTATTATTATTGCACAGGCTCGGCACCTGTCAAAAACCTCTTTTGTTGCTTGCTTTTCAAACCTCCATTTTCTCATTCAACTCAATTTACTTAACCTTTGATTGTGAATTTGATTCATCTAATGGCTCTAATTGCTTTCCACTTCTTATAGTCACAATACTTGCATTTTCCCTTAGATTCAAAATGAGTTGAGACCAAAAATTTCTAGAATTTTGAGCTCTCAATTCAGCTACAGATGTGGCCAATTAGTTTATTTGAGTCTTCAAACCTTGAATGCTTGCCTAGTTTGAACGTTGGAATTGTATTGTTTCATGCTTAAATTGCATCATTTCTTTCTTAAATTCTGCAGTTGAATTAGCTATAGTCTTCACCATATCCTCCAAAGACGAGCTTGCACTAGGAGCTAGATTATTCAAAATTCATGGCTAAATTGTTTGTTGATGCTGTGGTTGTGGGAGCCTGTATGAATCTTGAGTTTGTCGACCACTATAACTAAAATTGGGGTGATCTCTCCACCCCAAATTATAAGTATTTGAGTATGGATCGAATCTCCTTTGAGATGGACCTTGCATCCCCTAATTACTTGAACTTGCTCTAGCTTGTCCTCATGAAGTGTTAGACACATGTATGTAGGATGTGTTGCTGAAGAATAGACTCCACAAATCCTTGTCAATTGTGTATTCCCGACACCGAATTGATGGAACATTGATGCCAGTTTCAAAATTTGTCCTTGTAACTCTAAAGTACTAATTTCATTAACATGCCCTACTCGGTGGATTGCTCGACCTCCAAATTTTCAAGAATTTTCAGTGATATTAGAAATTAATATTCTAACCTCTTGCGGTGTCTTATCTACCAAAGTTCCACCACTTGTAGCATTAATTATATTCCTTTCCACTTCCAATAATCCTTCGTAGAAATACTGAATCAATATTTGTTTACTTATTTGATGGTAAGGGCAATTGTTACACAACTTTTTAAAATGCTTCCATTAATCATAGAGAGTTTTTCCATCAAATTGACGAATACCACAAATTTCGTTTCTTATATTTACTGTTCTTGATGTTGGAAAGTACTTCTGTAAGAACTGCTTCTTCATGGCATTCCAAGTGGTGATTGACTTGAAAGGTAAATCATACAACTAATCCTTTGTTGCATCTCTCAATGAAAAATGGAAACACCCTCAACTTCACTTGATCTTCAGACACTCCTTGAGGTCTGAAAATTGCACAAATTATGTGAAACTCCTTCAGGTGCTTATGAGGATCCTCTCCAAATAATCCATGGTAGGTAGGCAATAGCTGAATAAATCCAGACTTCAACTCAAATGTTGTATTAGCATCCAAAGGTGGATACTCAATACACAATGATTGATGATTAATATCGGGAGTTGATAATTCCTTCAGAGTCGGGTTAGCATTAGCCATTATTTCTTCTGTCTCACTGTTCCAATTGTTAATCTCTAATTCCACAACTATATGGATACCTGATGATGAATCCTTGGATAACTGAGATTGAATTATCTTTTGCTTCCTTTGCCTTTTCGCTGCCTTCTCTATTTTAGATCAAATTTCAAATCGCCTGAGTTAGAAGACTGGGTCATAAACCTGAAAAAACTGTAAATAACCAAAGTATTTAAATCAGCAACAAAATTTAACAAAAACTAACAAATAAAAAAAAGAATAAGACCATTCCCGAGCAACGGTGCCAAAATTTTAGGCACTTTTCATAAGTGTCAAAAATTATTTACTAAATTGCTAGAGCTATAGTATTGGGAGTCTAGATTGAACCCACAGGGAACAATGAAACTTTTTATTTTTCAAACTTGAATCAGTGAAATGTAGTGAAAGAAATAAAAGGAAACAAAATTAAGAAAGTAATGTTAAAAGTAAATAATATAATCAATAAATGAAAGTCAAGCCAAGAACATGAAGGGTTCTACGTTGATTGATCATTAACTCTTAAAGGTTTATCTCTTAATTAATCATTCGGCCTAAGTTACCTTGGACGTCTGTAGTAATTGACAAATTCTCTAAATTTAATAATTAGAATGACGTACTCTAGTTGTATTCATATTATCAAATATCTAGGTATTGACGCAATTTCAAATTAATTTGATAATAGTTTTAGAAACTAAGAATCAACTGAAATTGATGACAATCATCTAATTAACACTACAATTCCCCCTAAGGATTCATAAAAGGGGACAACCAATTACTAGCCTATTTGTCATATGAAATACTAAAACATAACAATTACGGATCATAATTAGTATTTTGGCATGAACATGATACATATAAAGAATAATTCATAACTTACTCTACTGAGTTCCCATTCTGTGTCCACTTGGTTAGTTGAGAAAAGAAGGGAGAATGTATCCAATGAAGCACTTGAGGCTGCTCTGTTGCTCTTTACATGAAGTTTTGTTTGTTTTTGGTCTTGTCACATTTTTTTGGCCGGAATTTCAGGGGATTCACCAAGTTTAGCAGCATAGACTATGTCAAATGGAAGCAAGAGAATCGTATTGCTCCAGATGGTGTTAATGCCAAGGTTTGTTGCTGTTATCTTTGTTTGATTTAGAGCTGTCTTTGGTTGTATTGCTATTCTTTGATTGTACTCTTGGCTTTTGGTTGTAAGGCTAGTGCTAACTTGGTTTTGTTCAAATCTTGCAGCTTCTTGGTTGCCACGGACCATTGGCTAACCGTCAATTTGGAAGAGCGTTTTTACAAGCAACTTTTTAGTTTACTTCATTAGCATTTTGTCTCTAGCACTGTTGGATCATGTACACCTATTGGATAGCATAACTTAGATAGTTCATAATAATTCCTCAACAATTCTTCAACATTGCAAAAGATAGCAGTAGTCGTTACTATAGCTTTGTGCAAGTAAATGGTCAGTGACTATTTTTCCTTATTTCACTAACATCCCCTCACTTTTTCTAATTTATTTTTGGTATTAGTTTTCATTATTTCACTAATATAACTTGCACACTTAACTCAGGGGCATTTATGTGAACAAATTTCCCTCTCTTTCCTGTAAACACTTTTTTATGTTCACTTTTGATATCATGGGCTGATTTTGTTACAAAATCCTAAACTTCAAGGGAGGTCAAGTAATTGTGGAAACCTCAGGGGCGATCAATGAAACTGCTAGAAACCTCAGGGAGGTTTCTGAAAATTGTCCCTAGATTTAATGCTCACGGGTAAATTTCTGAATTGTTTTATTGGGTTTCAAGGTTTTCGATTTATTTCTGTCGACCAATTGTGTTTGATCAGGCAATGGACAGCAACAGTTGGAGGGCGCCTCAAAGCCAGATAGCTCAGGGTCCGCCTCAAGGTGGTCAAATAGGCGGCAGTGGAGAAGTATCGGCTGTCCCAAATGCAGCTCCGCCGGCTACTATTGACAGCGGCGATTGGAGGACTCAACTCCAAGCTGATTATCGTCAAAGAATCGTAAATAAGATGTAACCCCTCGTTTTCTTTTTGCTTTGTCTCTTTACTTTGGATTATATATGTATGCAATTTTTTAAAAATTTTTTAGATTGATATCTGGTTTGGAAACTGGTAAAAAAAAATTTTTTCTGGACTTTCTTAAAGGCTCTTACCTGGGTTAAAACTGTGATTTTTCTTATTTAATGTAATACTAGAAAAATGTATTATTTGTTTAGTTGGTGTTGATAATTTTTTTTTCCAGTATGAATAATTAATTTCATTGGATGTGGGAGACTAATATGTTTGAGATTCTGGATGATTTTATGGTATTATTGGGAATGGAGTTGAGGAAGAATTGGAAGCTTCTTGGAGCTTCCAATGCTTCATGGCCTCTGTCTTATTCCAGAGGAAGTGTATTTTAATGCAATATGTCGTTTGGATAATGTGTTGTATGTGTGGAATTCTTATATTTGTTGCACGACTACATCTTTTACCGAGAATGTGTAGCTTTGAACTTATCTTTGCCAGAATTTTCCTCTTCTGATTTTTCAAATGCATGGATTCCGTTGAAGGACTCCTTGGTGAGATTAGAAAATACCGACTTGAGAGAGTTAATATGATGAAGAATGAAATCCTCGTGTCTTTGTGTTTCAAGTTATATACATGGAGTTGAAAAAAGTTTCAAGAATGAAATCCTCATGTCTTTGTGTTTCAAGACTAAGCTCTCTTCTGCCTTTCCTCCTTCACTTCTTCCACTTCTTGTTACACTTCCTCTTTTAATTCACACGCTACTTCTACAGTACTTTTATGCCTTTCCTGATGAACACAATTTTTTTTTGGGTAGCCATGATGCTGAAAACTGAAATTTAGAAGACTCTGCATTTAATATTGTTTCTAAACTCTTGTAGGTTTACTTGCTATTGGCTTTCCTTTATTGACTTTAAGATGTTTTTTTCCGAAGTTGATTTTGCATGGTAGTATGCAACTGTGGAGCTGGTTTATGATTTTGTTTCCTGTTGTTGACGTACTTCTGTAAGGTCGTAAGCAGCTTTTAGTTTAATGTTCAGATGTGCTCACATGTGCAGAATGGAGACTTTGAAGAGGCATCTGCCATTCGCTGGACAAGAGGGACTGCGAGAACTTAAGAAAATTGCTGTGAGGTTTGAGGAAAAGATTTATAGTGCAGCAACTAGCC
This sequence comes from Coffea eugenioides, assembly GCF_003713205.1. Lineage (NCBI taxonomy): Eukaryota > Viridiplantae > Streptophyta > Magnoliopsida > Gentianales > Rubiaceae > Coffea > Coffea eugenioides. The sequence goes on from NC_040036.1 coordinate 70,538,751, forward strand.
AGGTAGCCATGCAATTCTGCGGCATGTCATGGTCTTAATGTATCACTTGCATCCTTTTTCCATTGATCCTGCACGGAATTTTGCTGTTGGTCCATTTTATTAAGTTACTCTTGTTTCTCGTTATTTGGTTATTAATTTTTTCTTCTGGACATGATTTATTTTTTGCAGTCAGATTATTTGAGAAAGATATCATTGAAGATGCTGACAATGGAAACTAATTCCCAAAATCCCATGGCTAATCCTCTACAAGCTAATGCTGCCAATGGAAGCAAAAATCCTCCAGACCAAGGTAATTGGATGGCATATTCACTTTCTTGGATTGTGGTATTGATCCCCTCAACTTTTTGATCTGTCATCTTTCTTTTTTGAATGTAATAGGAGTTGGTGCTGCTAATGTTCTCTGATATTTGCCTGTGCTGATGCCTTGTTACTTTTTGCTTCATGGCTAATCAGTAGCTTTCATGACCTATGATGTTTTTGTGCCATACTTAGATGAATTAATTATGAACCTTTGGATCCAGTGGCATTGTTGTTTCTACGAAGTTTAAAAGATGTTGTCTTCAGTGGGCAGGCATGGATATTTGTGAGGAACTGATGGAACTATATGAATAGGTATCTTACCTGTATTAACAAAACCCAACGTGCCATGCGGTCCAAGTGCATCTATGTTTTGGTCTTGCAAAAGGTTGCTAGCTTGACTAGCCATATAAAATTGTCATGTGGTCTATCAAAACAACAGTAAATGATTTCCAGAATTTCTCTCAGGCTTTAATCAGCTCACTTTGGAAAATAGGAAGACTTTTTTAGAGTTACGTTACATGGACTTGGGTGGTGTCTGGGTGCGGTTGCATGTTGAAGTGTCAGATTTCTGTGTTTGAAAATTACAGGATCCAGGGATATTTGCCCAATTTTGGGTACAGGTGTGTGGTTGCATCTCTTATACTCATTTACATAAGATATTTAAACACAAATCATTCTAAAATATCCAAAACTTGTTTAAAGTATATGCTAAGAAAAAGATCAATTAGATGTGCGATTAAATTGAAAGGAAACATAAGCAACAACATATTTAAGTAGGAGGGGATGAATTATTATTGAAAAGGGAAAAATTGCAGAAGCTTTGAGTTACTTATTCATTAATTAAAGTTGAAATAGTGGGGCAAAGTAGATACTGTTGTCAAACCCTATCTCTATCTTAGTCATTCTGTACTGCCGTCACATCAAAACAGAGCGCCTCTTTTCAATTTATCATAGCCTCTCTTACTCTCAGATGCCACGATTTCACATCGTCCTCCAACGAAAGAAGCCGCCCTTATGTCTGAAGTGAAAATACACCACGGGATGTGCGTATTTTTCTTTTGAAACTTGAGTGGCTTTGGCTTTCCCCTCTTTTCTCCTCCCTCCACAGAACCACCCTTCTTCCTCTTCCATTCTCTTCCCATCTCATGAGACTTCTTGCCCATCTATCCTCCTTGGCCATCAACATCGCATCACAACAGTTGACATACCCAAAAGCTTTTGACTGTGTCAGGTGCATATCCCGTCCTGCCCGGGGTGAATGAAGATTCCAGGTAACTAACACAATAGTATCTTAATTAGGAGTCTCCAGCCAAGCATGTTTAGCAGGAATTTTGGTATCATGCATTCAGTTGTTCCTTTTTTGTTTTTCATAGGCATTTTGGTAAGTTAGCTCTTTTTCCGTAGGATTTTATATTTTGTGTTTAGTACTTCAGCATCTTGTCTTAGAGTCAGATTGGGAAATCTTGTAAGATTTGACTCTAATTAATTGTATGATTGAAGGATATTATCCCATATGAGAAATAAGAGTTAAATCTAGTCAACATATTACTGACTCAACTTCATGTAAGCTCATCTGTTCTTTAGTGTCTTTTGAAGTTTATGAGATGCAATCTAGCTTTCTTATGATGCCAAATAGTTAGCAGTGGTACCTGGAGTTTCGTTATCAATATCTTCTTTTATCCAGAATACTGTTTTATCTGATGTCCACACAATCAATGTTTAATTGCTGTTTTTGCACATCCTGATCTTCAGAGAGTATTGCCAAAAATCCAGTGGCATACTGATCTCTCTCTCTCATATGATCTTATTGTCTTAATTGGATCTAAATGGGTGATTCAAAATCCACTCACTTTACACCCACTAATTAAGCTTGCTTGGATTTGTCAGTATCTTTCTAGGCCTGCCTTAATTTCTTGGTTGCTTTAATGGTTGAGTCATGATATTTATCCTTTTTCCTTATTTAATTTGGTGCATGTTGAGTTTCGTAGTGTATTATGCTAGTGTGACCAACTTGTAAAGTGTGTGTAATAAATTTGGTAGACAAGGAGTTTTGTGCAAAGGGGATTGTGTGACAAAAAGTGTTAATAGTTAATTGGAGGAGCACAAGATATGTTAGTGACTAGAGACAAAAGAGAGACACCGAGATAGGCATGAAACCTTGCTTCGCCAAGTGTTGACAATCTAATAAACCATTTGACCAAGAGAAGTCTTGTATTTATATTCCAATTTAGCACCAAAACCCTTCTTTTTTCTTCTTGTTGGCCGAAAATAGAGAGAGAAAAGGGAGAGAAAAAACACCTCAAGTTCTAGCTTGATTGTTGCTTGATTTGTGAGAACATCAATGAGAAATCCTAATCTACTCCATAGATCTTTGAAGCAAGTGCGGAAGGAAGCCTTTGGTGAAGTTTTTGAAGAAAGGAAGCTCTTGATTTGCTTTCCATCTTAGGGTTTGAGGTAAAAGTGCTAGGAACCATATCTTTCTTCTTTTATCTTGAAATTTATCCGATATATGTAGTGATAAAAGCTAAAAGGAGGATGTTTATGGAAGATTTCATGTTTTTGTCAAGTTTTATTGAAATTTCTAGTTTTGGTTCAAGATATATTTAGTTTAGTTTAGAACTTTATATATGTGAAATATTAATGGATTTGGTTGCCAAAAGATGTTTCATACACCTAATGAGATGTTATCTTGATTGATAGTGGTTTTGCCATGCAAATAGGGTTGAAACTTTGATGGTTAACTTGAGGAATTTGGGGCTATGTTGCTGCAAATTCTTTCTTGGTTGGTCAAGTGAAAGAGTGAGAGTTGCGGTGTAAGTTAAGGGTGATTTTGACCTACTTTTCTTGAGTTACTTGCAAACACCTTGATTTTCACATATAGTTGGTTTTGAGCTAAAGCAAAACGATTTAAGAGGCGGAAAATGTTGTTTGCCCTAAAAATGTTTTATAGTTGTAAGTGTCCAGTTTTAAACTCGAGATTTTTATCACTTTTCTTCAAAAAGTTGTCTACACTTAATATATTTTTGCTCCATATATGCTGTGCCTATGGTAGCGAGCTACACTTACGTAGTTTTTCCATTGATTTTCACAAGTACAAGGTGTGATTTTTGAATAGCTATGGTGGAAGTTTGATTTCTTGTTATATTTTATCTAATCACAGATTTTGAGAGTGGCCAGGAAGTAGAGTCTGAGCTTGTCATTGATAGACCTTAATTAGTTGGTGAGTGTACCAATTGCATGGTAAAACTTGCTACTTGCTTGAAATGCTCTTTTGATATGAATGAGCAATACTTGACATGAAATTGTGATTGAGTGAATGTTATTACTATGCTTTATTTATTTTGGTTAGGCGAGTGTGTACTTATCGCATTTGCCCTAACTGGACTAAACTGTTGTGCACTATTTGCAAATGAATTGATGTTCATGTGCATAACTTGAAAGTAACTGCCTGGGATCCCAAATCCCTAGGTTAGTTAGTTGAATCGAACCAGTAAGGACTTGGTCGAGGAGATTGACGAACCATGGATACTGTTTGTTGTTTATTTCACTGAATTCGATCCATTGGACTCAGTATACTCGAGTGCTACTTCTACTATTATTTTTGGAGTTCGAGCCCAGTAGGGGGTTGATCGGTGGATGGAGATGGGAGATAAGCAGTGCTCTACTAGATTTGTTACTATATTCCCATGGTTGACTGAGTGTCAACGGATCCTGTTCAAACTACTGTCGATCTAGTTCGCAAGAGCAAACTGTATCCTTATGCATGAAAATGTTAATTGCTTATCTGAATTGTTTATTTGAAATGTTAATGACTTATGTTGTGAATGTTTACTTTCTTCGCTTTAAGATTGTGATATATGTAACTGCCAACTTGCTATTTCATTTGCATGTTGTCTTGATATCTTGCTTGGTGATAACTCACTCCATTAGTTTGTTTTCTTTATAGGGGGCAAGAACATGGGCGTGTGAGTTGGAGAAGGTTGGCGCTTTGGTCTAGGTCCCTCGTCTTTTGTTCTAGTGTTCTCTTCTAGTTTTAGCGGTTTGACTTGAACTTGAATCTCTTATTATATTATGGGTCTGTATGGGAATTTGATGACCACGAATGTATATATCTAAATTTCGAATTTGCTATTGCTTTTATTATCGAGATTCTTGTATTGTATTGGGACTTGTACGTGAGACCTAGCGAGAGTTGGTGGATGGTCTGCCAAACATTAGGGTACGCCCTAAGGGAGAGGTGGGGTCGTCACATCTCTCGAAATCGCAAGTATTCAATTAAACTCTTTAAGAACTTTACCAATATAAATGCATAATATAAACTCTTAACATACTTTCTCGATTAGGCTAAATATGTTTATTTATCAAATGCACGCTTCTCAATTTGATATAAATCCAAAGATCATGTATATGGTGATCAAACACAAACACGTAACTAAATCAAGACAGATAAATCATAACAAAAGACAAGAAATTAAACTCAAAAAACTAATCAAAATTCCTTCATAAAAATGTTAATCTTAGAAATATATTTAGTTCAACATAATTCAAAAATTAAAACCATGAATTCAAGAGTTGCTACAAAGATTAGAAAAAAAAAGAGTAAGAAACCTCTTAATTGCTCATTCCAGTCCTCTCCTTGTGCACTCCTTGATTCTCTATGTTTGATCTTGATTTCTCAAAAATAAACTATCAAAAGATGTTAGAACTAAGTTAGGCTAATATTTTTCTGCTCCTTAAAAATGATCTAGAACACCCTTATTTATAGTTTCTTAAAGTAGTATCTCAAACGAGGTTGGATTAGGTTTATCGGAGTTGAAAAACAATATTTCTACGCATTTGGTCTTCACACCGGAGTTTCTCTGCTCCCAACATCTCCTAAATGAAGGGGCTCGATTACTCAATTTTTCACTATTTAAAAATCACATAATCATCACTATCACCACCTTGTGATGTGAAAGTTGAAATTTACTAAATAAAGACCCCCCGTTATTCGGCAACGACAACCAAGGGAGTATAGCTCAACTCAACAAAATAAGCATATAAGCACAAACAAATTAGAATACAAAATCCTGTTTCATATCTCAATAATATAGAGAATTAAGATTAATAATTAGTCCCAATCCACAAGAAAATTGTTAGAAAAACATTTACAATACCTAAAAAAGTTATCCAAAAATTGAAAAAGTTTCAAAATACCAAATATTCACCAAAATATTTTTTGAGACAATACTATTTGACTTAAACATATTCATAAATATAATGCTTTAACAATAATAATACTCGAAATATAAGCCATTGCCTATCGGAGAATCAACAAAAATTTGAAAAATTTTAACCAAAAATTCAAAAATCTCACTTCATCTATTTACCCCTAACTAACTCCCCCACATTTAAAACAACATTGTCCTCAATATTGGAGAAGAAAAAAAATAAAAAAAAAACTATAAGCATAAAGAGAGATGAAAGTAAAACTTCCCTGATAACATGAAGTACCAAAGATGAAGTGGAGTAAGAGGGAAATTGCCAGTTACCATCAAATAGTTAAACCCGTAGTGAAATCTTGCCAAAATAAAAGAATAAACACTATAAATAGGAGTTAAACACACCACCAAATAGGCCAAACTAGAAAGGAATAAAATTCTAATGAAACAAACACCACCACTAATCCCCAAAAATAAAGAAAATATTAAATAAAATTAAAAAAAAGTCGGGTTGCCTCCCGAGAAGTGCTAAGTTTAACGTTTTCGGCTAGATGGGGCAAATGCAATTATGACGGATGAAGTGGCTCAAATAATTTCATTCCATTTAGCGCATGCACATGGGATTTTTGATACCATTGATCCTTAAAAGATCGCTTTCGAACCGCTGAAGAGGAATATTTGGCCCGGGCATCAACTCCAAGTCTTTCTTTGTAACATACTTTTCACCAGTTAAATTGTCAATAGCATCAAGATACGAATAAGATTCATAAGAAGGGTAATTTAGGAGTTCAAAAATATTAAATTATTCTTTTTCTTACCTACCCTTAGAGTCAATTTTCCTTCTAATAAGTTTATATTAGCCCCTTCCATGGATAAAAATCCTCTAACAAGAATAATAGACATAGAAATATCTTCTTCCATTTCAAAAATAAGAAAATCTAAAGGAAAATAAAATTTATCGGCTTTAACCAACAGATCATCTACAATGCCAACAGGATGAGACACTGAATGATAAACCAGTTGTAGAATCACATGTGTAGGCATAAGGTTGGCAAACTTTAATTTCCTAAAAAAGGGTATAGGTATTAGATTAACACTGACCCAAGATTACATAAACATTTATCAACAAAAATATTTTCAAATTGACAAGACACAATAAAACTCCCTGGATCCGTTATCTTGACAGGAAGATGATTTTGAACCACCGTACTACACTCTTCAGTGAGTGACATCATTGCAAAGTCCTCCAACTTCTTAGTAGACACCACTCCGTTCAAGAACTTTGCATACACAGGTATATTAGCAAGAACTTTAGAAAATCACTTGAAATTTCTCGAGCATTTCCACCAAATTTTGATATTGCTCGTTAATTGCCTTTTTTTGTAGCCTTTGAGGGAAGGAGATGGGCGGCACATAAGGTTTCACTTTAGGCACCTTCATATGTTGATTATCTTCTAAACTCCTTCTACTAGAACCATTTCCCGCATCTCTAGCTCTTTCACTTTCATTAGCAATTCCACTCTCATCTTGCTTTTCATTTGGTTTAGCCTTAGACTTAATGATGGGATCACCCAATACTTTGCCTGAACAAAGAGTCACAACCATAGTAGTTTCCTTAAGGTTCACTTCAGTATTGCTGAGCAATTTACCTGGTTCCTTCTCAGCTACTGCCTTTGCTAGCTGATCAACTTGCCTCTTAAGATTTTGAATTGATGTTTGTTGAGATTGTACAAGATGATCAGTTTGATCCATCTTTTGGTCCACCTTTTGCATATATTGCTACATCAACTCTTTAGGGTTGGGCTTCTTTTCTTGAGTAGGTTGGGGAGGATATTGAGAGGTCGGCTGTTGATGTTGGAATCTAGTTGGTTCCAAAGAATTGACCCCTTGATTCTTCCAAGAAAGATTAGGATGGCTTCTCCATCTTTCACTATATGTATTGGAAAAAGGATTATTCTTTGGCTAAATTTCTGTCCACCACATGCTCCAATGAAATTGACATCTTCAATCAAGTTAAGAGGCTCTCTATTATAGTAATCAACAGCAGAATGCCCATACATAGGACAATAAGCACATGGTTTTGGAGATTGAGTTACCCAATGTAATAGCAATTGTATTTGATGACTCATCTCAGCAACCTGTGAATCCAAATCCCGTGGCATATTCATTTCATGTACTCCTACTCTTTTACCCTGGATTGCCTTTTGCTGAGAGTTACTAGAGAGTAGCTCATAAAGTCCAACCAATTCCTTTAGAATCTTATCCCTAATGTATCCTCAAGCTACAATATCTATCATATTCTGGGTTGTTAAGGTCAACCTATCATAAAAAATTGAGCTTGCGGTGCCAGAGAATATTGATGGTGAGGACATTAAGAGAGAAGTAGCTTAAAGTACTCCCATGCTTCATGAATTGGTTCACCTTCCATCTATGAAAATGTGCAATCTTGTTTGTTAAGTCAATGATCTTCTAAGATGAGTAGTATTTGGTCATAAAGATGTTATAAACATTTTTCCATGTCCTCAAAGATCCTTCAGGTAGATGAAGTAGCTAAGACTTTGCATGATCCTTGAGACAATAAGAGAAGCACCTCATTCTTCGATCGAATTCTAACACACAATTCAATGGAAAAGTTTGCACCATTGAATAAAATTTCCATACGAAAGAGAGTGAGTTTCATTAGCTAAGCCATGGAAACACGCTAAAATGTACTATTTTAAGCTCATAATTTCTTACTTCTTCACTTAGCTTGATACAGTGCAGGGACGCTGCAATAGCAGGACATTGAATGTCTCGAAGATGAAGTCCTATAGGTGGAGCCTATGGTGATACCTCCCGTTGATTATTGCTATTACTTCTATTTCTTCTGTCATCTCGGATTCGTCTAAACTACCAAACTCAGCTATCTCTAAGGCAATATGAAATCTAGTGACGATGGTCGCAAAGTCTGTTTTTGCAGACAAATTTGCTTCCTCAAATAATTTGCTATTCTCTCAACTTCCAAGTCACATTTTTGAGATTGAGTGATACACCAAGCACTTAAGCAAAAAAAAAAATCAATACTAAAAGTGAAGAACTAAAAGTAAAATAAGATATAAAATAAAACAAAAGTAACTAAAGTAGAAAAATTAAACATCGTCCCTGGCAACGGTGTCAAAAACTCGATTAACGAATTCTTGCAACTGTACAGGGTCGGCCATAGTAATAATTCACTAGGAGTATTCTAGGAGTTAAACCTACAGGGACGAGTTAATTTTCTACTTTTATTATCTTAACAAAAATAACAAAATTAAATTCGAAGGAGTTGTAATTTCTAACTAAGCAGTAAAATAATAATCAAATCAAATAAAGTAATTGTGAGAAAACAATAAATGCAAGTCTAGGGTTCTGGGTTTTACCTAGAATTTGAGTTAGCTATTTAGTTAATTTCTTAACAAACCATGAACGTATCACACAATTATATTTTAGATTTTCTCTCGATACATCTAAAATGTGTTTAATTAAATTCTACATCTCTCTCGAGATCGTAAGTATTTAATTAAACTTTTTAAGAACTTTGGTGATATAAGTGCGTCATACAAACACTAACCTACTCTTGTAATTAGGTTAACTATGTTTATCTATCTAGTGCATGGCTGTATCTTGCTTCTCAGTTTGATACAAATCCAAAGATCATGTCTATCGTAATTAGACATAAACATGTAACTAAAATCAAGATAGATAAATCATAGCAAAAGACAAGAAATTAAACCAGAAAAATTAATCAAATTCCTTTATAAAAACCCTAACTCTAGAAGTAAATTTAGTTCAACATAATTTGAAAATTAAAACTACGAATTCAATGAGTTGCTACAAAAGTAAGAAAAAGAGTAAGAAAACTTCTCAATTACTTGTCCAGTCCTCTCCTTGTGCACTCCTTGATTCTCTTACATTGGATCCTGATTTCTCAAAAATAAACTATGAAAAGATGTCAAAACCAAACTAGGATAATGTTTTTTTCCCCTTTAAAAATGACCCAGAACACCCCTATTTATAGTTTCTTAAAATAGTATCCTAAATGGGGTTAGATTGAGCTTATTGGAAATGAAAAACACTGTTTCTATGCATGGCGATTAGCCCAAAGACTGACCCAAACTTTGATACTAGTTATTAACTCTCTGATGTGGGGACCAAATTGATAAATGGTGCTAGTTATAACGGATCCATGAGCGGATCACTATGGATCCGTGTATCTGCACGTGGATCCTATTTAAAGCAAAAAAACTCTATCAACAAGGCCGAATAAACTCCTATTCGAAACATGAAAATTGTAGCCTTTGCGTTAGGTTTTTAATGCTACAAGAATCATATCATTTGGAGGTTTAGATACTGAGATATGCTCAAAATACTGAGAACTGGTAAGAAGAGTATTGTAGTGAAACTATATTTCAATAATTTGGATTTTTGACTAAGAAAACGTGAGAACTAAACTTTAATGTCTCATAAGAATTGTACAACATTCTCTTAGTTTCAGAATTAATCAAGAACCGTCTCGATCCAAATTTTGTAGTTAAAGTTATTGCCAAAACTCTGAAACAAGTAAACTCTGCCATACCCCTCCCTCTTCACGTTTTCTTCTTCTATTTCTTCATCGTGCCACATTTTTTGTCTGCTTTCTCTTCAATTGAGTTCTTCACCTATTAGAACAATATAAGAGAAAAATTTAGTTTTCTTTGAATTAAAGCTCAAATAACATAGTTAACTAGTAACTTATACATATAAATTCACTAGAATTTATGTCCTATCACTTATTAATTATGTGCCTAAAAATGTTCTAAGAAGATAAAATTGAAGAAAATAGGGAGATTATAGTTACAAATATTGTGTAAAGATTGAAACAAAAAACAAAGATCCTCCTCAATCAAACAGTTTATTTTGATTTACTTGTGAAACGATATGATGAAATAAGCACATTTATGTTCTGTTTTTGGTGACCAACATCATACATATACATACATACATATATGTATATATATACACACACACACATATATAACACTAGTTATGTCCATATGCATTGCATGTGAGTATTAATTTTACTAAACGAAATTCAGCTTAGTCAGTCTTGACTCTTGATGTATGAGCGTCAAAAGGAAAAATTGTCTACTGGCGCATAATGTGCAACATTAAAATTGATTCCAAGAACTAAATGCAAATGAAATAATCAAAATTAGTTCAACAAATATAGTTAACTCTTGTTAGCAAATAATTGTCTATTAGTTCATTTACACTGAGTTTAGAATTATCTAAATCCAAATATTCATATATTTTATAAGTAAAAGGAAATTATACCGATTTACTTAAGTGCTTCATAAAACCTTTAGAAGTCTAAAGGGTGTATAATAAACTTGAATTAATTATTGTATGAAAAATGCTTAAGTAATGAGATATCTTAACCTACATGAAAAACTGATAGATAACTACATGTAACTGTAACAACTATTTTAATGAAAGAAATTTTTTTTTATTGAAAGAAGCATTGTACTAAAGAAATATTGTCATAGCTATGCAAAGGAAGATGACTATTTTATGCAAATTACATAAAGAAATTATGAAAACTAAAAGTAATTAATGTAATGAAAAAAAAGAAAAAAAAAGTGAAGGTACTTAGTGCCAAAAAGATCTTATAATGGCATGCAATAGAAGATGACTACTTTATCTTCACTAAGATATAAACATATTTTAGTAAAAGAACATAATAGAACTACGAAACTGAAAGTACTTAGTCATGGCCATGTAGTAGAGGATGACTATTTTATCTTTGGGTAATCCACGTTTCATAATGGGCTGTAATGTAGTTGAGTAAGCTAAGTTTGATAATTTAAGGATCCAAGAGAACCAAGATTCTATTATGTAGAATTTATTCCATTATCTTAACCATTGTTGGAGGATGAAATTTTTGTATTTCACTATGTATGGTTTCTTTCATGTTAGGTCTAACCCTAAGAAATTGACAAAAGGATTTTTGATAACCCCAAAAGACAAATAACAAAATAAAAATAAATAAATTAGGAATATATTAATTTACATGATTTGGTCAAATTGACCTACATCCACGAATGGAGGAGAAGCAAAATTTCACTATAAAGAAGAGAATTCAAAATGTTTTAGGAAGGTGTTTCTAGACCTAAAATACCTAATACTTGAAACATAAGAGAATCCAAAAATATCTTACTAAACAAAAGATTTAATGACCAAAAGATCCATATAATTTACTAAAACTCTCGTGGTTTGGTGCACTTAATTCCATCACAAGCCCACTATATGTATAGACAACTAAGAGAAAAATTCCCTTATACAAAAGACAATGTGGGACAAAACCATTTTAACAAATCTCCACCTTGGCGTGTCCCTAACATCGAAAATAGCGAATCTGCTCCATCTTTTCTACATAACAACGAACAGCAACCAAACCTAAGCATTGTTTGAACATGTAAACTGGAAGAGGTTTCGTGAAATGTCAGCAGAATTCTCCTTAGTACTGATTTTCTGAACAAGGACTTTTCTCTCAACAATAATATCTCGAATGAAATGAAATTTCACATCAATGTGTTTCGCCCTCTCATGATACATCTGGTCTTTAGTCAAATGAATAGCACTTTGACTATCATAGTAAATAGTAGTAACACCTTGATGCAAATTGAATTCGCCAAACAAACTCTTCAACCACAACATTTTTTTGATTGCCTCGGTCGCAACCATATATTCTACCTCCGTAGTAGATAAAGCTACAATAGATTGTAAAGTACTTTTTTAATTAATTGCATAACCACCAATATAGAATACATAACCTGAAAGTGATATTCTCCTGTCAAGATCTCTGGCATAATCAGAGTCTACAAAATCAACCAAATTGTTATTATTTCTCCCAAATTCCAAACAATAGTTTGAAGTTCCTCGCAAGTATATGAGAATCAACTTTACAGCCTATCAATGTGTTTTTCCAGGGTAAGACGTATATCTACTACTCACACTAACTCTTGTGCGATATCTGGACAAGTACAAACTATTGCATACATAACACTGCCGACTGCATTAGAAATAGGGAACCCATATCATATACTCTTCCTCCTCAACTGACTGTGGTGATTAAGCAGTAGATAATCGAAAATGACTAGCAAGAGAAGTAGTCATAGATTTAGCATCTTTCATACCAAACTTCTCCAAAACTTTTCCAAGGTAATTTTCTTGAGTCAAGAATAACTTTCGAACTCCTCAATCTCTCTTGATCTCCATATCAAGAATTTCTTAACTGCTCTCAAATGTTTCATTTCAAATTCATTACTTAATTACAATTTCAAAGTGTAAATTTCTGATAAACTCTTGGCAACAATAAGCATGTCATCAACATAAAGTAACAAATAAATAAAAGATTCATCATCTAATTTCCAGAAGTAAACACAACTGTCACTTGAATAACCATGACCTAATATAAAAGTGTCAAACCTCTTATACCACTCTTTTTGAGACTATTTCAATCCATATAAGGATCTCTTCAACAAACAAACATGGTGTTCCTTTCTTTCAACTTCAAATCCCTGAAACTGTTTCATATAAAATTTCTCTTCAAGTTCACCATACAAGAAGGCTTTCTTAACATCAAACTGCTCCAACTTGAAATCATACATGGCAACTAAAGTAAACAAAATATGAATAGAGCTATACTTAGCAATAGGTGAAAATATATCATTAAAATCAATATCTTATACCTGACTATAGTCATTTGCAACCAATCGTACTTTATACCTTGCATTTTCAACCTCTATAATATCTTTTTTTTTCTTGAAGACCCATTTGCATCCAATAATTTTCTTATTTGTAGGCGAGTTCACAAGAATTCAAATTTCATTTCGATAGAGGGATTCAATTTCTTCATTAATCATAATCAACCACTTAGTAGAATCATTGTTGGCTTGTCAAACCAGCAAAACTAAAAGTTCGTACTCTAAAAATATGAATTCGAGCATAGCAGTGAATAGGGTTGTATCCACAGGGATTGGGTGATTTATTTCTTTGTGAAGCTAATAAATAAAAGGGGGATTATGAGAAATTAACTAAATAACTCACTTGAATAAAAATAAAGACAGTAGCACAAAATTAAATAAAACTAAACCAATAAAAGGCGATACTCTAGTCGAAGGTCTAATCTCCACTTTGGTTCATTTAACTGTTCATCGATGCAAAGGTGAAATCAATTATTCATAAATAAACTGGTTATGGTTGTCAACAAGTTCTGACAACCTGCCTCTCCTTACTGTTTCGATAATCACAACACGCTCTGTGGCTATTTCTTTTGCCAATTAAGCAACCGTAAACAAGCTCTTAGGATTTAACCTATTGACAGCATTAATAATTAGAGAAGCTACCAATTCTAACCAACAAACACACATGCTCGGTTCATTTAAATTAGATTATATATTTCCGTTACATAAATTCGAAAGTCTCTTCTACAATCAAATTATATCACGCACCACAGATACTAAAACCATTAAACAATTAAGGATTTAATATTTTAGATGACAATAGACTATTTCGATAATTAAATATTGATCTGGTATTTAACTGTAGAAAATAATCATAATCATGAATGAATAGAGAATATATAAATACTTATAAATAAATGAAGTAAACAAATCAAATTAGATCTCACAGTATTGTTGAACCAAAACTTCAATTATCCTTCAACTAGAAAGAAACTAGCCGCTCCTCATGGTGGATTCACGGCCACAAGAAATACTAGGGTTTATTGGAGAGAAAAAGAGGAAAAGGCATGACAGACCCTGGCCGAAGGCTTCCCCCTTTCTTATACTCCTACGAGACTTGTTTAATTCCAATGGACCAAGGAAAACGTCTCCTAAAAGGAAAAGACTTCATTTTCTAGTCTTATTCCTACTTAAACTAATAAAATAATAAAAATTCAATAGGCTAATTACTTTCCAAATGGAATGCATCACTCCACAATTGATCAGAACTTCCAATTTGTGGCTAATGTAGCAACAAGGACACGACATTAGCAATCCCGTGGGTTCCGTCTTTCACTTGGTCATATCACGTGCCCACGTCTTATAGAATGTAGTCTTCTGAAAATTTCATATTTAACGCATCTTTAATTCTCTTTTCAGCACAAATTCCTAGAAACAACACCAAAAATCAAACATGAGCAAAATTTATCAATTAATACCATATTTTAGCAAAATAAAGGAAAAATTATTTACAAATTATGTGCACAATTAGCCATCTAACAATCATCACAAAAAACTGCATCTGAATAGATAGTAGACTCACCAACTAAATCAATTTCTTTTGCAATAGACAAAACATATGCAATCAAATTTGTATATCTTTGTGGTGGTTGAATATCCGTCCTTGGTCTATCTTTGGCTAAATATTCTTCTCCTTCTGAATTATTTTCATCAGTAAATTCAAATGCATCTACCAGCACTTATTGAATAAAAGGACTAAAACTATCAATCTCAAGTTCCATCTGCTTCTGCATACTATCATCTACATGACAAAAACTAGAAAACTCTTCCTTGAAAAATAACATAGAAAATTCATCAAAAGTAACATCTCTATTGATTATAAATTTTAAAAATTTGGGATCAGAACACTATAATCTGCATCCTTTCACCCAAGATAAATATACTTTTTAGTTCGAGACTCTAATTTTTCATTATTTATATGCATGTATGTTGGACACTTAAAAATTTTTATATCAGAATAATCAGCATGAATACCTGACCAAATTTTCTCAAGAGTTTTGAAATCAAGAACTGCGAAAGTACGGTTGACAATATAACAAATCATAAAGATCGCTTCTACCCAAAAGTTCTTTGTCAACCCTGCATTATAGGTCATACACCTTGCTCTCTCTAAAAGTATTCTCTTCATACGTTTGGTCATGTCATTTTGTTGAGGCGTCATCTTGACAGTGCGACGTCGAACAATTCCTTCATTCTTACAAAATTCATTAAATTCTCTTTCATAAAATATCATACCATTATCTGTTCTAAGCTATTTAATCTGTCTACCTATCTGTTTCTCAATCAAAACTTTTCATTGCTTGAAAATAAGGTAAACATCAGTTTTATGTTTAAAAAATAAACCCAAACTTTTTTTGAATAATCATTAATGAGAGTTAATATATACCTGACACCACCCTTAGATGAAACACGAAATGAACCCCATAAATCTAAACAAATATAATTAAGAGTACCTTTCGTCTTATGGATTATTAGTGAACTAAAACTAACTCTTTTTTTGCTTCTCAAAGACACAGTATTTACAGAATTCCAATGACCTAGTACTCTAATCGCAAAAGAGTCTCTTTTTGCTCGGTATGCCTAGCCCTTTCTCGCTCATATGTCCTAAACGCATATGTCACAATTTGATAATATCAGAATTAGATAAAGATGATGATGATAAAACTGTAACTGAACTTGTGAAGTAGATCCCTGCAAAACACATAAACTAAAAATTTTTAAGCTTTTATTACAACAAGAGCACCTTCAAAAACCTTCATAATGCTATTTTTAGCAATGTATTTGCATCTAACAGCCTCTAGGATGCCCAAAAAGATGAGATTCTTTTTCAAATCAGGAACATGTCTAACATTGATGACCGTCCTTACAATACCCTCATGTATTTTAATTCGGACTATACCCTTACCAATAATATCACAAATGACATTGTTGCCCATCAAAATAATTCCATCATTACAAGATTCATAAACGAAAATAAATCCATATTGGGACACATGTGATAAGAGTATTTCGAATCTAAAATTCATTCATTTTTAGAAATCAATCACGAAGATAATATTTTCTTCATTCTCATCAGCTACAACATGAGTTTTGACAGTTTTAGTATTTTTCTCATCAGGTTTCCCATTTTGCTCTAATCTTTTCAATTTAAATCAATTTGCCTTAATGTGCCCCATTTTGTGATAATAATTACACTCCAAATTTCTATAGCTAAATTTAGATCTAGATTTAGATCTTCTACTGTCAAATTTTCTTTTATTAATTTTGCCCCTACCAACCAGGCCTTCCCCCTGACTTCCATTAATTTTTTCAATAATATCCCTGTCTATCGACGGTGGAAGCACATGAAACCGAAGAAACCCTAGCTGCTCATGCAACCCTAGCGGAAGACGGCCGCTCCTTTGCTGATGTGCTGCGGAACCAGGCAGCTCCTTCCTCCTACAAGATCAAAGCCGTCTCCCAGTTGCACGGAGAACCAGCAGTGCTGTTCTCGGATGCCGACGTCACGCTACTGACTTCACCGTTCAAGCACACACTTGTTGGAAAATTTTCTTATGGGCGGCCAAACCTGGACACAATCCGTAAGTCCTTGCAACATATAGGCTTCAGATCGGATCTCAAAATTGGTGTTCTAGACCCATGGCACGTGCTCCTTCGTTTCTCAGCAGAAGATGACTACCTGCGTTGCCGGCCAAGAAGGCGTTGGATAATTTCTAGCTTCCCACTCCGCGTTTTCGGATGGACTCTAGATTTCAAGCTCAACAGCGAACCTTCTTGCGCTCCGGTCTGGCTCTCCTACGAACAGTTACCAGTCCATTTTTTTTGATAAATCCTCCCTATTCTCCATCGCAAGTGCGATTGGCACCCCCCTTAAGCTTGATACAGCCACTGCTATCCTATCTCGGCCAAGCGTTGCACGGGTATGCGTTTATTTGGACCTTCTGGGAGATCACCCGGATTGTATTTGGATAGGTGTTGGCAGCAGAGGTTTCTGGCAAAGGGTGGGCTATGATAATCTCCCTCCCTACTGCTCCGGATGTCGTAAGCAAGGCCATACCGGCCCTGACTGCCAACACCTCTCGAAGCGCAAGGAGACCAACAGCACAGCGCATTTGGCTCTGGGTACTGCAGCCATGGGCGCCACCACAGGAGGTGACTACCAACGTGGGTCAGGCAGCCATGGAGATGGACACTGCCTCCCTGGAGCCATGCACAGATGGTAACGGTGCGGCCGAGGG
The DNA here is from genome assembly GCF_003713205.1 of Coffea eugenioides. Classification (NCBI taxonomy): domain Eukaryota; kingdom Viridiplantae; phylum Streptophyta; class Magnoliopsida; order Gentianales; family Rubiaceae; genus Coffea; species Coffea eugenioides. The sequence continues at coordinate 70,556,292 of NC_040036.1, forward strand.
ATCTGAACAGGTCACTTCAGTATTACAGCCTGGCGCTTCTGGTGCCTAAAATTCTGGTGTAGTGGTCGCAGCGGCAGAGGCACCAGCCAAGGTAGCCGCGGGCGCTGACAGCTCCTCCTTTGCGCTGGAGCCATGCACCGAAGGACATGCTGCTGCCGAGGAGTCAGCTCAGGCTATCCCGAACCCGGCCTTGCAGTCTGGTTCTCCCCCAGGGATGGGGTCGCCTGCACAAGCCTATGACAACAACGGTCAGGCCAGTGGCGTGGGAGGTGGCTGGGCAGAAATCGTGCATGATCTCCTCGCAGCCATCTCTATTGATCAGCTTAAGTGGGGGCATTTGGATGACATGGCTCTCACTCGCCGCAATACGGGGGGAAAGGGCATGCGGGCTACCTCCTGCTCGGACACTGAGGGAGAGGCAGCGCAACCCCTTACCGCTGACCGAGGCCTGCTAGTCGCCTCTCTCAGGGAGTTCAGTGCCTCTTTAACCCAGCGACTTCCATCACTTGCTTGAGCCGAAGACGGATTTGTTATCGTGGCCTCAAAGAAGTCCCGGAAGAAAAGGTGCCACATTCAGCTTTCACGGCATATTCTTACGAGGCAAGCTTCTAAAGCTGTTGGTCCTTTTTCCTATACTCTTTCCAATGAATAGTTTTCTAATTTGAAATATAAAGGGGGCGGTGGGTAAATCTTCAGTCCGTCGCCTGAAACATTTAGTTCGTATCCACAATATTTCTGTCCTGGTTCTTCTTGAGCTGTTGGCAAACGCGGCTCAGATAGAAGGTCTTCGTTCCAAAATTTCTTTTGACTTTAGTTTGTTCAATGTGTCTAACAAAATTTGGCTTCTATGGAGATCTGATTTTCACTTCACTGTTTTACGCAACTCTGAGCAATTGCTCCATGTTATGATGGCACATGACTTTTGGTCTAGTGTAGGTGTAGTGGGGCAAATTTCCCAGTAGCCACATGTCAGTTCGGCCATGATGACCTGTCAGCTCAGCCAACCAATCAACCGGAGCCACGTGTCAGTTCAGACATAGTGATCTGTTAGTTCGGCCAGATCAGTTCGGATATAGTGATCTGTTAGTTCGGTCAGATCAGATCGAATGGATGCCAGGTCACGCGTAGCCGCCGCCTCCCCGTTAGATGGGCTTGATGGGCCACGGCCCCCGAACTTGTCGGAGCTTGCAAGTGGAGCCCTAGGAGGAGTCCCACCTTGAATAAGACCCCGTCTCCTATAAGGAGACTACTTTCAAAGAACTCTATAAATATCGCACTACCAGACAACACAAGGTACGCCTTTTCTATAGTAATCACTGCTATTACTCTACTCTTAGCTATTGCTAACTGGACCGTCGGAGTCACAACGGGGAGTTAGCCCCGCTGTTCATCTTTCTTGCAGGACACTTCGAACCACCTCGTTAGTACCAGTCCGGTTCTCCTCAGTTCGGGCACCTCCTTGGTGCTCAGGTCGGATTGTGCTCTCCTCAGCTCATTCTTTTGCAGGACAGCTCGGTCGCTCCCCTCCTATCAGTTCGGCCCCTCAGCTCGCTTCCACTCAGCTCGCTCAGCCCGTGGCAGCTCAGCTCGGATCTTGTTTTTGGCAGCCGCATCAATTGGCGCCGTCTGTGGGAAACACGTCATTCTTCTTTTGCGAATCATGCCAAGGACGAGGTCTCAGAGAAACGCTGATGGATCCAATGGGAATGAGAGGAGCAGCCCCCGCAGCCCTACTCGGGGTCCGACTCCTGGAGACGTGGGGGCGGGGCTCTCACGGATCCCGCCTGAACAGTTGATTCGGATGGTGGCAGACAACCTACCAACCTTTGAGGCAATTATGAATCACCTCAAGGGGCAGACGGGAGGTCATCCTGACCAGGGGCCAAAGTTCCAAGGAGAGGAAGGGGTTGGGCTGTCCAAATCCCGAACAGGGAACCCTAATCCCCGGCCGAAGCGAGCGCGCAGGGAGCTCATGCATGAACAGATCGAGGTCATGGAGTCTTCCCACAAGAACTCCCGAATTGAGCACCCGGAGCCCTTCCGAAGGTTTTCAAGGGGAGAGTTCTCCCCACGGAAAGAGCAACACCAGGTACAGGACGAGCTGGACCTACTGTTGGACCCTGAAGCGGACAGGTACATTGTTTCCCCCTTCGTGCCCGATATTGAGAACTACCCGCTGCCCGCGAAATTTAAAATACCGAGCATGAAATCTTACGATGCAACCACGGATCCGGAGGATCATCTATTCGTATTCATGACGCAAATGCACCTGCAAACGGCCGCGGATGCAGTCAGATGCAAGACCTTTCCAATGTTCCTGGAGGGAAAGGCGCGCCAGTGGTTCCAGGGACTACCCCCCAGGTCAGTTCGGTCCTTCAGCCAGCTTGCGCGACTGTTCTCAACTCAGTTCATTTCGTCGCGAGTTTTTTCCAAGAACACTGCTCACCTGATGACAATCCATCAAAAGCCTGAGGAGTCGCTGCGGGGATACATGGTGCGATTCAACAACGAGTCTCTCCAGGTTCGAGATCGGGACGATAAGGTCGTCATGGCCGCCTTCATTAACGGACTGCGCAAGCAGAAACTATACAGCGAGTTCGTGGAGAGACCTCCCAAGTCAGTTCGGGAGATGCTGAATCGAGCTCACGAGAAAGCTAATGCAGAGGAAGCCAATCGCTTGAAAAGCAGCCCAGGCCGAGCTGACCGGAGACACAGTTGAGGCCGAACAGGCCGGAGAAAACTGCCGAGGTCACACAGGTCACAAAAGCAGCCCAGGCCGAGCTGACCGGAGACACAGCTGAGGCCGAACAGGCCGAAGAAGCTGCCGAGGTCACACAGGTCACAAAAGCAGCTCAGGTCGAGCTGACCGGAGACACAGCTGAGGCCGAACAGGCCTGAGAAGCTGTCGAGGTCACACAGGCCGAGAGAGCGGCCAATGCCGAGCTGACCGGAGACGCGGCTGAGGCCGAGCAGGCCGGAGAACCTGCCGAGGTCACACAGGCCATAAAGGCAACCGAAGCCGAGCAGACCAGAGGAGCAGCCGAGGTCAAACAGGCCGAAGAAGCTATTGAGGTCAGACAAGCCGAAGAGACCGAGGGGGTTGCCGAACAGGCCATCCTAACCTGGATATTGTATAGCGATAGAGCATCAAGCAAGGGTGTGGAGTCGGACTCCTCCTAATCAGCCCTATGGGGAAAAAATGGGCTTGCATCTTGAGGTTCGATTTCAATGCCTCCAATAACGAGTCCGAGTATGAGACTCTTTCATTAAAGCTCACTCACTCAGCCCATACATGACCTGAGTTGTTTGGCATAACTCTGAACAAGTTATAATCCAGTTCGCACAAATGTATTCAGTGGAGGTTGAACAATTTCTCACAAGTTAGAAGTCAGCTCGTGCATGTCAGGTCGCGCATGGGTCTATCTTCTCGCGCAAATGTATGAACTATTTTGCATTAGTGGGAAGTCAGATCGCGCGCCAGCTCGGGGTCTGTTCGCACAAGTGTATTTAGACAGTATGATAAGAAAGACGTGAATGAAAAATTTTGTTAAGTATGAAAGAAACAAAAGTCTATTCATCCCACAAAAATCCATCTACCAGGGAAGAGGTCATACAAAAGGCGAACCGGTCCTACTCAGTTCAGTCTTACAAGTTACTCGAGCAAAGGTAGCAATCGTGGGTCCCACACCGAACTAGCTCGTCACCTCGAAATTTGTACTAGACTCATGTGACTTTTCGATGACTCTAGACTCAAAAGGGGGCTAGTGTAGTGGGGCAAATTTCCCAGTAGCCACATGTCAGTTCGGCCATTATGACCTGTCAGCTCAGCCAACCAATCAACCGGAGCCACGTGTCAGTTCAGACATAGTGATCTGTTAGTTCGGCCAGATCAGTTCGGATATAGTGATCTGTTAGTTCGGTCAGATCAGACCGAATGGATGCCAGGTCACGCGTAGCCGCCGCCTCCCCGTTAGATGGGCTTGATGGGCCACGGCCCCCGAACTTGTCGGAGCTTGCAAGTGGAGCCCTAGGAGGAGTCCCACCTTGAATAAGACCCCGTCTCCTATAAGGAGACTACTCTCAAAGAACTCTATAAATATCGCACTACCAGACAACACAAGGTACGCCTTTTCTATAGTAATCACTGCTATTACTCTACTCTTAGCTATTGCTAACTGGACCGTCGGAGTCACAACGGGGAGTTAGCCCCGCTGTTCATCTTTCTTGCAGGACACTTCGAACCACCTCGTTAGTACCAGTCCGGTTCTCCTCAGTTCGGGCACCTCCTTGGTGCTCAGGTCGGATTGTGCTCTCCTCAGCTCATTCTTTTGCAGGACAGCTCGGTCGCTCCCCTCCTATCAGTTCGGCCCCTCAGCTCGCTCAGCCCGTGGCAGCTCAGCTCGGATCTTGTTTTTGGCAGCCGCATCAGTAGGGATTGCGACTTTTGTCTACGCCAAATGCACACGGGCGGAGCGTCGAGCACTGTGGTCCGACCTGGTATCCATAGCTAACGCAGCCACAAGACCGTGGTTAGTGGGAGAGGATTTCAACGTTGTATCATCGGTTATGGAATATGTGGGGAGATCTGTCCAGGACCTTGGGGCTATTGCTGACTTCAATGAGGCAATACAAAGTTGCCCTCTCACGGAAGTATCCTTTTTTGGAAGCTCTTTCACTTTGGCCGGGGTTAGAGCTGGTGCGCGAGTTTGGAAGTGACTGGACCGTGTACTAGTGAACCAAGCTTGGCTTTACTCGCAGCCAATACAGCTGTCCAGCATCTCAGTCATACCACCTCGGATCACTCCCCCTGCTACTCACCATTCGAAAGTATGGTGCACGCGTCCCGAAGGCTTTTAAATTCCAAAATTTCTGGATATCTAGCAGCAATTTTCTCCAAGTGGTACGTGATAATTGGAACCTTCCTGTTCAGGGGTACGATATGTACTCCCTATCATATAAACTCAAGCGACTTAAAGGTTGTTTGAAGGATTTGAATAGACAGCATTTCGGGAATATCTTCCAAATGGTGAAACAACGAGAATTGGAAGTGCAGTAACGGGAGGCCGAATACGAAACCCAACAAATGGATGACGCTAGAAGTGCACTGCATCGAGCCCAAGTCCAGCTCCTATCCAGCCTAAGGAATAAAGAGGAATTTTGGCGGCAAAAGGCGAGAATTAAATGGGCCAAGGAGGGAGATCGCGATACTAGTTTTTTCCACGCCTCCATTCAAGACAAACGGGCCAAGCTCACCATCTATAGAATCAAGGACGAAACTAGGTCGTGGGTGGAAGAGGATGAGCAAATTGTTGCAGTGGACAAAAAATTCTTCAAGGACTCGCTAACTGCCGACGAAACAGTTGAGGTCGAAGAATTGTTACAGCACATTCCCGTCCTTGTGATTGGGGATCAAAATAACCAGTTATTGGGGGACGTGACCCTTTGAAGAAGTGAGATAGGTGGTGTTCGCTCTGGATGGCAATAGTGCTTCCGGTCCGGATGGTTTCTCTGGAACTTTCTTCACTCACTGCTGGGATATTATCGTCAATGATGTCCTGCAGGCAACCAAAGACTTCATGGCGGGAACCCCAATCCCAAAGGGCATAAGTAGTACCATCATTGTCTTGATCTCGAAGAAATCGAACCCCTCCTCCTTTGCAAACTTTCGGCCTATTAGCTTGTGCACTTTCGCTAACAAGGTCTTTACCAAGGTTCTCGCTAACAGATTGCGAGTACTCTTGTCGGCTCTCTTCTCACCAGAGCAGTCCGCTTTTGTCCCAGGGCGAGACATAGCGGAAAACATCCTTCTTACACAAGAGCTAGTTGGGTCCATCATAGGAAAGCACGGGGCCATAACTGCATCCTCAAGCTCGACATGATGAAGGCATTTGACAGGGTCTCGCGATTTTTTCTCGAGCAGCTCTTAGGGAAGTTTGATTTACACCCCAGGTTTGTTCGTCTCATCACAAATAACCTCTCCCAGAGTTGGTTCTCGATTTTGGTGAACGGCAGCCCAAAGGGTTTCTTTCAGGCAACTCAGGGACTCAAACAGGAGGACCCTCTCTCTCCACTGCTATTTTTTCTTGTCTCCGAGGCTTTTAGTCGAGGATTGATTAGGCAAGTGCAAGAGGGCAACATCACCCCCTTCGCTCTACCACGGGGTTGTTTCCCCATTACGCATCTCTCCTTCGCCGATGTCGTGGTTGTTTTCACCAGGGGTGATCGGCGCTCCGTTACGAGATTGATGGCTTTTTTGGACACGTTTCAGAAAGGGTTAGGTCAGAAAGTCAATAAGCAGAAAAGCTTCTTCATTACCCCTACACGGTACAGAGTTGCTCATGTTCGCACGATCCAGCACATCACCGGCTTCAGGCACGGCTCGCTTCCTTTTTTGTATCTAGGCTGCAATCTCTATAATGGCCACCGAAAGAAGGAATATTTCCAATACCTAATCGAGAAGCTAGCGGCTAAGGTTGCGGGGTGGACGAAGAGGCTTCTCTCTCCAGGAGGGCATTTAGTCCTAATTCGGCATGTCCTCTCTTTCATTCCGTTGCATGTGTTGGCAGTCATGGACCCCCCAGTAGCAGTGCTCAAGAACTTCGACAAAATCATGGCAGACTTCTTCTGGGAGGAGTCTGACGAGGGGCCCCGACGCCACTGCCGAGCCTGGCGGGAATTGTGTTATCCCACCGCTGAGGACGGACTAGGTTTGCGGAGTTTCCACGATGTCCAGGCGGTGTTTAGTTGCAAGCTTTGGTGGCGATACCGGAATATGAAGTCGCTGTGGGCTAGGTTCATGCACTCTTAGTACGGCTCGGGCCAACTGCGCGGCACCCCTTCACAGGTATGGAGGTGGATGCTCTCCATGCAGTCCACAGTTGATTGTTTCTTCGAGGACCTGGATTTCCAAGAAGGGAAATGAGTCTGGACCCTTACAGTGTCTGGGTGTTTTTTGACTTCCTCCGTGTACGAAGCTACCAGAGGGGCACAAGCGACTCTCATGTCCAGGAAACTAATTTGGGATCGGCGCTTTCCCTGCAAGGTCTCCATCTTTATGTGGAAACTGTTGAATGAGTATCTTCCGTTCCCCGAGACTCTGCGCAAGATGGGCTTCCAGCTTCCCTCTAAGTGCTTTTTCTGCCCAAGCGAGGAAACACGTGATCATGTGTTATCGGATTGTCGATTTGCATCGGCTATTTGGGGATTCTATTCACATGCCCTTAACCTCCCAGGGTTTTCATCGAATGGCATCCTGATGCGGTTACAACATTGGTGGTCCAATGCCTCACTTAACTCAGTGAAAGGGATGTTGCTCATAATTTTGCCGTCTATCATTTGCTGGGAGATTTGAAAGGTTTGAAACCACCTGTTCCATAATGGTGGCAACGCTTGTCCTATGCAAGTTTGTCGACACATTCAACTGTCGGTCTTGGCTATCTTGCAAGCGTTTCCCTTCGTACAGGCTACACCTGAGGACTCAATGCTAGTGACTCTAGGGTTGGCTTCCCGGCTCTCCCACCCCAAGCCAAAAATCCCTGTCTCGGTTATGTGGAAGTGTCCATCCCCAGGCACTGTCAAACTCAATGTGGATGGTTCGTCCCTAGGAAACCCTGGCTTCTCTGGCGGGGGTGGCGTGGTGTGGAGCCCATCGGGGGACGTTTTGTTTGGCTTTGCAATGTTTTTTTGGGATTAGAACAAACATGGAGGCCGAGGCCCTAGCCCTTCTAGAGGGGATGCAGCTTTGTACAGAGCGCGGCCTCACCGCAGTGGACATTGAAACGGATTCAAAAACCCGGTACTCATGTTGTAGGGCAAATCTCAGGTTCCTTGGAGGATATGGCGATCCATCTCTTGCATTCGACAATTGGCCCTGAGCAAGCAGTTCACTTTCACCCACGTCTTTAGGGAGGCCAATGCGGTGGCCGATGCCCTTGCAACCCTTGCAAGCGCTTCTCAGTACTCCTCGGTCCTCTCAGCAACACAACTCCCCAGACATATCATAAGTTTAGTTGCTTTGGACAGAGCCCACATTCCTTATATAAGGTTGGTCCACCCCCCTAACCGTGTAACGGAGTAACCCTCCCTCTCTCCATCAGTCTCCCATTGTACTCTCCCCTTTTTTAAAGTGAAATAAGATCTCTTTTTTTTAAAAAAAAAAATCCCTGTCTATCTGCTCCTTAGATTTTAATGCAGATTTAATTTTTCGATGTGAAATTGTTTCTTTTCCATAAATTATAGTATCATGAAAATATTTAAAAGACTGGGAAAGGGAATACAAAATTAACAGGGCTTGATCCTCATCATCAATTTTAGAATTTATATTCTCCAAATCCATGATAATGGAACCAAATTTATCAAGATGTGAGAGTATAGATGTACCCTCAATCATGCGAAGTATATACAGATTTTACTTTAAATAAAGTCAATTCTCAATTGTCTTCTTCATGTACAAGACTTTAAACTTGTTTCACATAGTTTTTGCCGAAGTCTTAATGGCTACCTATCATAAAATCTCATCAAAGAGATTTAAAATAATACTGGACCTTACCTTCTTATCTATCTCAGCAAAATTTGCATCTGTCACACCCTTTATCTTTTTCTCAATTCCCTGTATCACCAGATTAATTCATCTTGAACCAAAATGGCCTCTATCTTGAGCTACCACATCCCAAAGTTGACATTCCTATCGAATTTCTTGGCAATAATTTTTGTTATTGTCATTGTTGTCACAAAATTCAAAACCTCTGAAGAAACTCTGATACTAATTTGTTAGCTCTGACCCCAGAAAATTGACGAAATGATTTTGGCATCCCAAAAGACAAATAATAAAATAAAAATAAATAAACAAGAACGCGGGATTGTTATAGAACATCTAATCGCATGATTAAATTTAGGAAAGATATGATGATTAAAACTATCTATGGGTTTTGCTTTCAATTTGGTATCATCATGTATTTGCTTTATTTATAGAACATCCAATCACATGATTAAATTTAGGAAAGATATGAACATATAAGAACCAAACAAAAGTGGTTGACAATACATTTGTAGTATATCCTTGAATTATTAATTAGTTTAAGCTTATATCTGAATTGTTTTAGAATTGTTTGGTTCCATTCTTTATTCTTTGTTGTTCTATGTACCGTTATTAGTTACCAATTCTATTATTTACCATGTATATCTTAAGCCACGTTTTCATCTAAGAATAGTGATATAAAAATAAAAAATAATAATAATTAAGAATAGTGATATTTGGTTGGATGATATTTTGTAGTATAATTTTTGCATTTTTGTTGGCTTTCAATGGTAATTGATTATAGATTGTTTCTTCTACAGAAAGAAATATGTGTTGAGAAGCATCAAAATCTTTTACTCATGATTATCACTTCTTGATTAGTTGAAAACCCAATGAAATAAATCTTAGAAGTTGCAATGTAGATAAAACATGTTAATATGCAAAATTACTAAAAAAATCATTTGGAAATCTAGTTTGGGACTAAAACTTGGACAGGATAATACACTGAATCCTTGGAACATAAAATGACAGCTCACATATTACTATAATAGATAACGAATGAAAGAAATCAAGCTTATAAAGGGACACATTTATTAATCAACACATTGACTAAGGCTGCTACACAGTATGTTTCCCAAGCATATCCAATTCAAACTCAACAGCGGAAAATTTAAGCACTTCAAATGTTTATAAATTTATAGTTTAGAAATATCTAATAATAGGAAATAAGATTGTTGTCGCTCTAGTTGATGGTGTGACGATAGTAAATATACCGTAAAGAATGTTCCTAGTAAAGCAATGTTAAAAGATTTAAATTTTTTATGCCTAATTTTTTTCACTTAGAAAATATGCAGGTAAGTGATAAGTGCTTGTGTTGCATATTTGTATGTGGTTATTTATGTGTATTTTCATTCAAATTCAAGTCAAATAACGAGGTTTTTAGTTAAGTTTTGCATTTTATGGTTAAGTAAGAAAACTTGCATTTCTATGGACTTAAGTGCGAAAATTTCATTTTTTATAGGTTTTGATAGATCAATCATCAAATGAAGGGAAGTGAGAAGATACTTGCCGGATTGTCGATGATTTGAAGTGGAAATCATGTGACATGAAGGACCAAAGGATGAAATGCAATCAAGAAACAAGAAGAAAAGCATTAGCAGCAATGATATATTTTGGTATATTAGCTATAACTTGAGCTACAAAACATGGATTGAGATAATTCTTAAACCAATTTAAAGTTAAGAAGAAGGACTACAATTCTTATGAGACATCAAAATTTAGTTCTCACATTTTCATAGCCAAAAGTCAAAATTACTGAAATACTTTTCTCTTACAATGCTTTCAGACCAGTCATTAATGTTTTGGCCATAACTTAGTCCCCAGCTATTGAAATGACTTGATTATTGAGCCATTGGAAATCTATTCCAAAGAGCTACAACTTTCATATTTCATAGAGAAAATTTCATATTAATCTAGGCCCAGATTTCAGGATGGATTGCAAGCAGAGAGCAAAGGTATAATGAAGAACAAAGCAAAATGAGGGATCCGTGGATCAATCCGAGGACTCATAGATCTTCATAGAATGCTGTTTTTGAGATTTTCAAGGCAGAAATAGGGGAGCAATCTGACCAACAATCCATGTGCGTATTGTGGGTCGAATTCGTGTCAAAAAACCAATGCAACTTGCGCAATAATTGAGCTTTTTCTTCTTTCTATAAAAGGAGCTTTTTGAGAGCAATTTTTGCAAAGAAAAAGGGGGAGAAGAACAACACCAAAATATAGATACTTAGTTTCTTAGTTTAGGTCGTACTAGTATAGGATTAGTTCAGAATTAGTGGGTTGTTCTTCCATTCTTCTATTGACTCAACAAGGAAGGAAAGGGAAGACATTTCTTCACTTCAAAATGTAGTCTTCACATTTCTTAGTTTTAGTTAATGTAGGATGATTTAGATTAGTTAGTTCATTCTTTCTTGTGTATTAGTTAGATGAAGTTAAAGTTGGAGATAAAGAAGGTAAGGAGGGAGCTCATGTGACAAGGGTTACTTTACCTTCCTAATTCTTTATCTTTTGTATTGATTTTAAGTTTAGTTAATGTACAAGTTTTGTATTTTCATTATGTCATTTTAAAGTTTATGCCTTGGGTTTTGGTTGAATTTTCTATGATTATATTGTATTGATTTTTTCATTATTTGATACTATTATTTTGAGCAAATTGTTTAGCACTTTTATTCCTCTAATCATGATTAACTTAGTACCATTAATTGTGATTATCTAAAAGTATTATTTTTTCAATGAAAATTGAAATTTAACACCAGTTTAAAAAAAATGCTAAATCTACAGAGTACATTCACGAGAGTAGAAGTGCCTCGTTATAACTTTTGTGATGTTGTTCCATGCAATTTTATAACGGTAATGAACTTGTAACTAATTTCATAACTATGAGAGTAGATATGAATTAATTATAGGTATAGGTGATTTACTGTGAGAGTAGGTTTTCATGCACAAAAAAATTACGACATAACTAACCAAAATAGTGGTTCTCAATAATCTAAAAATTTGCACTTATATGAGTAGTTAGGGATACTATGAGCTAAGGAGTTTTTATTTGCTATTTTCTTACTCATTTTACCTTAGTTTATTTCTTTCAATATGTTGATTGTCTAAATAATAGAGAAATTTTAGTAGTACCGGTAGTTGCCTATTCTTCCCTGTGGGTTTAACTCTTAATACCCTATACTTAATCATGACCTGTATATTTGCAGAAAATCATGTGTAGGGTATTTAAAAATTTATAAATGTAAAACTTGACTTTGGATTGAATTTAAATTTGTATGTATACCCCGTGTGGAAAGTTATTGGTGAGTAAAATTTATCATTCCATAATATTAGGTAATAATATTTTTATTTTTTTCTAATTTTATTCTCATTTAAGGTTTTGATCTAGAAAATAGGCTTTCCAGTAGTTGTAGATGAATCCTTTTCAATGTTCAATAATAATCTTAATAAAAAGCTAAGGACATCAAATCAAACATACCCCAATTTTTCAAATAATATTTTGCTTATATCATAAATAAATTTTTCAATCCAACTTTTTATATTTCCATTCACTTTTTTATCTCACATACATCACATCACAAAAAGTACTATAGTAATTATTTAAAATAACATTCTATCCAAACAGACCCACGGTTCTGACTAACACACTATCAATTTTTAGTCAAATCGCCTATCACACAATTAAGATACTTAATCTTTTTGTATTAGTGTTTCTACGATAGATTATGCACATTAGTCCCTAACCTATGAAATCAGAAAAGTCATCAGATCATAAGTGTGAAAACCCGAGAAAATTTTTGTGTAAGTTTTGCATGTATTACTTTCATATCGCCATTAGAAGTAATATATATAACAAATAATAGATTAATTAACTGTCTAGATTTAAAATTTACAAAAATTATATGAATCAAATAAATATATTGTATGCATATCGTAATTTGTGTGATTTGAATATATTATAGCTGAACAAGTTACATGTCTAGTTAATTTCCTATAAAATCAAATGTGTGAGAATCTACAAGATCAAGGAAATACAAATAAGGTTGAGAGTTACGTGTGAATTAATAAAAATTGCAGCCTTAGTAAGCAAATGAATTAATGTTAAAAGACCTAACTAACCTTGAGCCTTGGTTAGAACTACCATGCAGCCGCGGGTTGTCTGAACCTTAGAAGTAGAAGCTGAGTGGGGAGCTTTGGAATTGTCATCACCGACTGAGGAGTTGAGTGATCAGCTTCTTTGGAGTTACCAACCGAGAGAGTGAGAAAGAGATCTCTGTATTTTTCTTAGGCAGCAACAACCGAGAGAGAAAACAGGGCATCAACCCGTTTCTTTCTTTCAAACACCAAAACTGAGAGCTAAATTGAAGGATAGGAAGAGAAACCTTGTTAGTTTCATCACTAATTAGCTTCGATCGAGAGAAAGAGTGAAAGCTGCTGCAATTTTGAGGAACCGAAGCTAAAAGAAACTGGAGCAGTCAACAATTGTTGAATTCTAAAGGAAAAGAGAAAAAAAATTCTGTAATAATCCTTTATTTATTAAGTATAAGTGAATACATAAGCTCCATGTTGAGGAAAACTCTGATTTGAGACCGCATAGCTGCTGGACTGAAACCTGTAGGAACCGAGAGCTTACATGCTGAGTTGCAGCTTGTTATCGGTGTAAATGGAAACTAATGTAAGAAATGCATGCAATATGGTTATCTCAGGTATTATAAGGGGGTTTAGTTGAAGAAACTTGGGGAAAGTTTGAATTTGAGTTGAGACCATAGGAAGAAACCTGCTGGAATCTTTCCAGCTTCATCTGAGAGCAAGAAATGATGAAGTACCAGTTTCTTTTTTTTGCGAATTTTGGTTCTAAAATTCTGTACTAAGCTGTAATATATCGTATAGTACTTTGATTTCTTCATGCATGAAAGATTTGAACATAAACTGAAGAGATTATTGGAGAAAATTTGTGTTAAACTGATTGCTGTTAGAATTTTGAAAACATGGCCGGGGGGGAGATTAGGACCTGGACCAGCTTTGCTTTTCAATTTCCCTTGGCTGTAAACTTTATATCCCTGTTGAAGGTATTCTGTGGCTTGATAACCAACCCTTATTTGACGAAGAAAGCTGAAGAAATCTGTTGAGAGAGAGCCGAGAGGGAGAAATAAACGTAGGATCAGTTTTTCTTTCAAACTCCACTCTATAAACTTTCATATCTGATATTTCTGATATTTAAAGCCACTCTGTAGTTTAATACTTGTATTTGGCATGATAAGCTGGAGTTAAAACTGAAGAAATTGTGGAGAAAATGTTGTATATTAAACTACTACACTGCTGAAAGCTTTAGTTGTTCAATGCCATAGCTGATGACAGATTTTGTGCGTGGCTTTTGGTTGAATAATTTGCTGAAACTAGGTGCTATTTGCCTTGGGTTATGCTGGACCGAATGTACATTAAGTATTTAGAGCTTTAAGCGAGTAAAAGAATAGAGTTTTTGCCGAAAGCTTGAAGTAATATTGCTGAAATTATGTTGAATGGTTGAAATGGTAATGAGTTAAGACTTATATGATGTTTTAGAAACTCTAAGGTAATTTGTTATGGCTATATACATGAAATGACTCCTAATCACTTAAATTGGTTTTCATAGTATTTTAGAGATTATAAAACTTCAGAGGTCAGGGTTGTGGAACAAAATTTAATTCACAAACAACCTAGAGTTTAGTTAGTTTTAAAAGGAAAAATGGAGTATCTATAAGCCATAATTAATATTGGATTAAGAAAGCGTATTGGTTTGAACGTTATACAAGTTTATAAACTTGAAGAATGTATGTTTCATGGTTTAAAAATAATAAAATCAATAAGTTTCAAAAATAAATGATGAATAAATATTGAGGATGTTATATTTGTATTTTAAGGTCAAACTTGATTTTAATAAGTTTAAATAACAGAATAATAAATGATCATCTACAAATTATATATTTACTTTGAAATTATTAACTTATACCAGGAAGTAGCCGTGAACCAGGGAACCAACTCGAGACTTGAGAGTAGTCATTTGAATCCTTGGTAAGTGTTGTCGAATGTATATGCTTAACTGGTTATGTTTCTTTAAATGAATTTATATGAGAAATGTGCTTGTTTTGAGTATTGCTAGTGATTTATTGTGATGTGTATATCACTGGTCCCTCGCCTTCTAAATCGGGAGTGTACTTTATCGCACTCAACTTAGTTGAGCTCGAAGGTTGATTATTGATTGAATGATACTGTAAATATGCATGAATGTAAGCCTTTGGCTGAATTGGACCCCCAAACCCTCTGTTCAACGGACTATTCAAGCCAGCAAGGGGCTTGGTCGAATAGAACGGTAGTTTTGGGTAAATGTTTTGGTATACTCGAGTACTACCTGGAAGTTGGGAGATTACTGAACTGATTGTTGAATATAGGGGATTGTTTATTGTTTCGAAGGACATAAGGGGGTGAATTGGCGGAGTGAATGCAATGATATTGAAATGATTGTCTTGTGACTCTGAAATGACAGCTCAATGACATTGAAATGACTTCCAGGTGGAGTGCGTATTCTTTTGAATGTGATTGTCCAATGAAATGTGCACCGTTTGTTTAATTGCAATGATTTAAGTGTTATTAACTGTTACTTGTTCGGCAAATCTCACTGAGTTTTAGTTCAACCTTTTAGCTTTGTTTTCCTTACAGGAATTGGTGGTAAGGGTTTGAATGAGGAATCTTAGAAACTTGGCATGAAGACTTTTGTATTGTGCACCCCTTTAGTATTTTAGTAAGGGTTGAAGCTTTTGTGTTAAACTAGGTATCGTATAAGACTTGAACGGTTGACTTATGTTTTATCAGATATTTTCTCTGAAGTTAATGTAAATATTAGTGAGAGTTATTTAACTATTATCTCTGAAATTAATGTGATAATAGTGAGCCCTGATGAAAGATAAGCAGATGATCCGCTAACTTTTAGGGTACGCCCTAGAAGGAGGTGAGACCGTCACAATAAGTGTGTTAACCACTGTTCTTACTAAAACACTATTAGTTTTCCGTCAAACTCACCTTGCATTTAGGGGGATCTCACAACAATACAAATTAACACAAATTTCTATTAAAAAAAAACTAAAAGGTATTTTTTTGGTATACCTGCATCTGGTGTTATCTAAATTTCAAAATCCATCTAAGAGAGTACACTATTTTATAATTTCTAAATATTAGGTAATCTTGCTCATAATCTATATTTTGATTTTTTGGTTAAATTCTATTATGATTCTTCTTTGCATAGTAGTAGTGTTTATTAGGGTATTTCTTTGCCCTTCCAATTGCTTAACCAGAATAATCGTATAATCCTTGGAACAAACTTGGACATAATCATACATAATCAAGTTTGGAATCAAGTTTTAATCATACATATAATTATAACTGAATTTGGCACAAACTTGGACATAGTCATACATATGATGATTTGAAATCAACTTTTGGAATAAAATTTGAAAATAAGTGGATTTAGTCTCATATTTTGTTGTTGTTTTCTTGATATAACGTGGATTTGATGTCCTGTTTGTATTTTCACATATAATAGTTTTTGTGGTTTTGAATTTTCTAAGAAATAGGTAATCTAATTCACTTAGAACTTAGCCACTTAGTTTAGATTGGACAACTAAACTTTATTTTTAGTCATTATGAAAAACCAAAGGACTTCACTTGGAGAAGGACGTTTTTCATTGAGTAGGATTCTGGCATCAATAGTGTTTTAGACATTCAAGAATAAGTGAGGGTGTATTAAGTGTTACGAAAAAAAAAGGAAGAAACACGATATATGTGTGTGTGAACGGATGCTTTGTTTTATTTTGAAGTAAAAACAAACATACAAGTCGCAGACGACCCCTCAGCAAAACTGAGTCGAGATTATAAGGCCCAGTAATATTGTAGGGTCCGGCCCAGATGAGCTTCGCAAATAGCTGGTTGGCCGCTTGAGTTGGATGATTGGAGTCAAAGATGAAATAATCTCGTGGATTGTCGCATAGCTCGTAATCTTTTATTCCCATCTTCCCTCCGCAGCTATCGGCTCCCCGAAGAGGACTACTGCCGCAGCATGCACTCTTAACCTCTTTAAAGCCTTTCATGTAATTAAACCAAAGTGCAAAAACGGAAACTCATTGTTAGTTACTCCAGCATTCAATGGAGGTTTGGTAGAAAAGTTTAGAAAAGTTTGTTACTCCACCATCATGATGACCATTATCCGAAAACCATTGATGCCCTCTTCGTCTTCGGTGATTCACTCATTGATCCCGGAAATAACAACTACGTCAACGCAAGTAGAGATTTCCATATGGCGGTTTGGTAGAAAAGTTTAGTAGCACACAAGGGCGACATGTAACTTTATATATGCGGTGAGAGAGCTTCTTGAGAGATGAGAAATGATATAAAAAAATTAGATTTGGATTCAAGTTGTATTCTTATATAGAATTTTTCTCTCATAATAAAGAATGGGTTTTCTCTTAGTAGACATAGGTTCAATGATGGAGTCGAATTATGTTAGATCTTGTATACCGTTTATCTTTTATACTTGTGACTTGTTTATTATTAAATTGTTGTATTCCCGATGTTTCAATAGTCGTGTATTTCATAATTGGATCACAACAACTGGTATCAGAGCGGGGTACGTGTTGGTTACTGGTTGACTATTGAAATCAAGTGGGTTAGTTACTGTTACCAATTGAATAATTTTAATGGGTGATATCTTTGCTTCAAGAGTTTAGTAAGAAGCATTGAAGGTGAAAAATGAGAAGTCAGAAAGCATAGAGATACTTGACAATGAATTTAAGCAAGTGATTCAAGGGTCAAGAAAAAAATGGAACCCAATATCGATTTTAGACATGAACTGATGGAGATATTCTCACAACTCCATTGGTTGATACTTCATCCTAGATGGTAAGATTCTGATCATGTTCTTTAGGTGGTATGACATGTGTTTTAAAGAAATAAAGGAATCTAATTTTCAAATACCAGAAGACCTTGATGGCTACGAATTTTACGTTGCAGGTGGTGTTTTGAAAACCACACATGGCAAGACAGTCTTGAAAATAGGATGAATCTGATGATTTATCCACTTGGTTGCCTCAATAGTTCGAAATAGAGCTAACTGAAAGAGATCTCGATGTTACAAGTACTGGGGAGAAGAAATTCTGCGAAAGGAGATGGTGAATTGAAACATCTTCTCACGAGTCAACAAGGTATTAAACTTGGGATAATTACACACATTCATTTGCCAACTGAATCAATTGAGTGTCAAAACTATATTGATTAGGATTTATAATTCAATACTATATTATTTGGTAGTTGAAGTCAAGTGGTTGCTAAAAGAAATATTCACTAAGATCGAGATTTGTTAGAAAATTGGTTTAATTTCTTTTAAACGCGTTTCTTATTTTGTATGAAAGTGGTTTTAATTACTTTAGGTAGTAAAAAATGAATTTCGTATTTGTATGAGTTTAGAAATTAGATGTTATTTCCTATTTTATATAGGATTAGGAATTAGCAGCTATTTTCTATTATTACTTGAGTATTGACCAAGTAATACAGCTCATAAATAGGTGTGGATTGCCATACTATAAAGTGGCACACAAGAGCGACATGTAGCCTTATAGATGGGGTAAGAGAAATTCTTGGAAGGTGAAAGATGATACACAAGAGTTGGGTTTAGGTTTAGATTATATTCTTGTGTAGAGTTTCGCTCATAATGAATAACAGATTTTTTCTCCGTGGACGTAGGTTCAGTGATAAAGTTGAATTACATTAAATCTTGTGTGTCATTTATCTTTCATGCTTGTGACTTATTTATCATTAAATTTTTGTATTCTTGATGTCTCAATAGTCATGTATTCCGTACTTGGATCCCAATATGATAGAATTTCAATTGTTTCTAATTTCTACCAAATAAATGAATCCATAAGTATTCCAAGTGTTAGCGAAAAAAAACTGCATAGAGTGAAACTAATTTTAACATGTATAAAAATATATGGAAAGAGGAGGAGAATAAACAAATAACCAAATACTCAATAATTTTATTAACTCAAACTTAACAATAATAATATCAAGTCGTAGTCTTTCGCTTGTGACAACTCACAAATATCAAGTTAAAGACTTTCGCACTATCTCACAACTCAACTCAATGAACTCTTCAAAATTCAATTCAACTCTTCAAATACTAATTACTAAACTAGTATTATTTATAGACCATAAAACTTCTTAAACAAACACAATTGTAAATAGAAATTTACTTGGAACTAATTTGAAATTTCCTAAACTAATATGGAAACTAAATAAACATGACACCAAAACAAGAAACTAAAAGAATTAGAAAACTAAATACTAAAATTGCTTTCATTGATTCCCTTTCTTAAACCAAACTCTTAATTGTGGTCACCTCCAATGTCATCTCAATCTTCAATCTCTAAGAAAATTCAATCGCAGTAAAATACAACATTCAATCGAAACCTATGATTGGTCATCAACTTCATCTTCACGCATGCTTGTGGACAAAACTTGTACTTCTCAAATAATTTTAGGCTTGATCACTCGTCAAATGCAAACATATTCATCCGTGCTTCATTTCATACTCCATAATTTATTTCAACCATGTCATCCAGACAACAACAATACAAAATCAAAATTTCCGTTACCAAAGATTTCAACATCACCATATTTTTGCTTTAATCTGTCCTCTTGAACAATCCCATCCATTAAAACAATGTCACAATTTCAATTAAATCGTCTACTCCATAATTGATATTAACTAATTGAACTATTTGAATTTTTCTTCAAACAAGTCATCAAGAATTTCTACCTCATCACAATCTTCAATCACAGCTTCCATATCACCAATGATTTCACTTTCATTTTCAATCATGTGTGAAATTTCTTTTTGAGCCACAAATTCGTCATCTTTAAATACACCCACAACTTCTGCAATTTCCTTTTTCTTTGCCTCACGAAAAGTTCTTTTTCTTCTTCCTTGACACCAATTTCTCCACCATGACCACAATAAGAATTCATCAAAAATTTTCAACCCTTCTTTGTTGTCTTTGCATGTATGAATTTTCTGAGTACATCTGTCTGAACTTTGATATTGAGACAGTGAAACATCTCGTGATCCAACTATCTGTTGCTCTCTAACTGTTTAACTGCACTGCTCAATAATTTCATGCTTTCTACAAGTTCTATGAACCTTGTTTGGACAATATTCCAACTCCAATAGATTGAAAAAATGTCTTCATTATTCAACCCCAAATCTCAAAATCATTTTTGCAATTGAAGATAAAAATGCCACAACATGGTAAATCGTACGGATCCATACTTCAATTTTATGAAACAAGCCCCAAGATCATAACCTAGAGTTCTAATACCACTTGATATGTGACAGCCCCACCTCTCCCTAGGGCGAACCCTAAGAATTAACGAACTATTTGCCCAACTCTCGTCGGGACTCAGTCAACTAATGAACTAGCAACCCAAGAAAACTAATGAAATATTTTCGAAGTAAAGGTTACAAACCATAATGGAAATATAATCATTACGCCAACTTTCCAAATTTAGAATATAGAGCTAAATGTCAAACTTACAATTCCAAACTTAATTTACATCATAAGTGCCAAACTTACAAATTTAAACTTACAAGAGTCAAAGATAAAGTCTTCTAAACAAAAGGATTACAACCTAAAATACAAGTTTAAGATAGAAGTTAAGGCTACGCAAGTTCTTGACAACAGTCCCATCACAGATCTGTTAAGGAAAACAAAAGAGAGTGGGGTGAGCTAAACACCAGTGAGGTTCCAAATAAACATTTAGGAACATACTCAATTAGAAGCATAATATAAACAAATAAACACCGTATAATACTGGAACAATTTAATCACAATTCAATTCAAGGATACGGGTGGCTTCCAAAAGCCAAATCCACTTAAACTTTATCGTATCAAGAATTCGTTGACCCTCTGTCAACGTTTGCATTTAAAGAGTATAATATTCGTAGAACACCACTTTCTTCAAATTCCGTCCACCAGTCAACCCCCTTATCGGACCCGAACATCTCAAATAGTATAATTAGGTAATACTCGAGTATACCAGTTTTCGGATTTCAGTAAATAGTCCCCAGGATTTATTGGCCTTCTCGACCAAGCCCTTATTGGCTCGATATAACCGACTCACCTACGAGGTTGGGTATCCAAAACAGTCACAGTAATCGATGGGATATCACCCAAATGACGTATAGTCAAATATAGAAAAATCACATCTTAAATTATCAGTATACAGAGTCTCAATAGAATCGAAAGAGGTCGCGTGTGATAAAGTACACGCTCATCTTGAGTTTGTCAAATCAAATGTTCAGATCAAACAATCACAGACCAAGTATGCAAATATCTCACATAGACAGGTAACAGGCAGTGGAACATTCACCTGTTAAGAAATATAGAGTTTGTCCGTCAAGTTCTGTGGTTACCCTCACCTTCGTTTCCCAATCCTAGGGTAATGAGTGAAAGTCGTTAATATCCTAGATTCATTTTGCAACCCAAACGTATGTTCATTAGGTGACCAAGTGGGTCGTTAATTGACTCAATTTACCATGCAAGTTAGACAAAAAATGTAGGAAAAGGTCATAAGAAAAATGAGTTTGACAAGTGCAAGAAAGTTGAGCAAAAGGAAAATCTCATTCAAGTTCAAAAGTGTTTTCTAGGGTATAACAATCACGGGCGCGCAGTCTCGAGAAAATGGCCATATCTCACTGTAGAAAAGTCAGAATCGCGCGCCATTGGTGGCGTTGAAAACTAGATTCGAAGGGCTTTCGAACGGTATAAAATGCAACTCTAGTTGCTCTTTATCAATACCAGAAGTCTGGGGAAATTGACTGATTTTCCTGTTCTGATCAACTCAGGACTTTGACAAATCATCCTAATCCTCCTTCCTAACCTCATTCATTTTGACTCAAATTCATCCAATTCAATCTCCTAGAGTTAATATACAAGAGGTCAAGTTATATAGCACTATTTAAGCTTAAAATTCAACACATAAAATGATAAAATGAATCAAGGCAATCCGACCAACATGGAAGAACAAAACAGTCCGCTACCTTGCCAAATCAACCAATTTACTTGCTCTATTTCACCTCACTTCATACACAAGTTTAAACCAATGTTTAGCCAAGTTTTTTAAGTTTAATTAAGGTTCAATAAGTCACAAAGATCAAGGGAAAAACCTCCAATCCATGGCCGGCCAGTAAGAAGGAAAAGAGAGCAGTCCCAAGTTCACCTTCACCACCAAATTCCATCCTTTCGTTATTTTTAATTTAACCAACATTCCAAGAGTTATTTCTAACTTTAAGAGGGTTCTTAACATGCTAATACATCAAGGAAAATCACAAATAAAGTTTAGGCAAAGAATCAAACACATGGCATGCCATACATCCAACCTTACTTCCACTTATTTAACTCAAAGAATTTAACCACAAACAACATCGACCCAACTTCTAGTTTATCATCAATATCTTAAACACTTGATATTAAAAAATAAAGCTAGGGTTTAAGGATCAATTACCTCTCTTAAATGAAGTTTGAACCACCCAAAAGTCCACCAAAGCACGAGTTCCAAACTTGAATCACAAGCAAGTCTTGAAGATAGTTTACTCAAACTAACTAAGGTTCCTTGTCCTTTGGTTTATCCTCAAAATCCAAGTTAGGGTTTCAAGCAAGAAAATGACATTTTTCTTCTTCTCTCTTTGGAGCTCAAGAGGGCCAGCCAATAAGGAGCAAAAATGGAGCAAAAAAGGTTTAAATTGCTAATTTCCTTGGTCAATTTGTTTGAGTGGTTGGGACATTGACACTTGGCCCAATCTTGGTCATTCCTTCCCTTAAACTTTGCCAAATAATGTTTCTTCCTTCCAAGTGTTTCAAATGTCTAAATAGCACCCTTAAAATTTCACTTAAGGTTTCAAACACAATTAAAAGGGTATTTGGTCCTAGTGCATATAGTGAAATAAAATGATGCCAATTCAAGGAGATGTTACAATTGATGTAGAAAGGCAATGCAATGCAATGTAAGGAAATGTTATAATTTATTTAGTGTTAGGGCAATACAAGTGATTTAGGAGAACTTATATTTTTAAATGAGAGTTCTCACATGATAACACAAAAAAATGTACACATCGGAAGGGATTTTAACACATATAAAAATATGTGGGAAGAAGAACATGATAAACAAATAACAAAATACTCAACAATTTTATTAACTCGAAACTCAACAATAACAATATCAAATCATAGCCTTTCGCTTACGACAACTCACAAATATCAATTTAGAGACTGTCCCTCTATCTCACAACTCAACTCAACGAACTTTACAAGACTCAAATCAACTCTTTAAATAACAATGTACCAGATTAGCAATATTTATAGACTCTAAAACTTTCTAAATAAAAATAATTATAAATCGAAACTTATTTTGGAATTGGCTTGAGATTTTCTAAATTAATATAGAAACTAAAGGAATAGGACACCAAAACAAGAAACTGAAAGAATTAGAAAACTAAATACTAAGATAGTTTGGTTTAATTTCCAGGCTAGAGTATAAAGAGAATCAACTATGTATCGAGATTTGATTATGGAAAAGAGAATGCTTTTGGATATCATATCAGTAGAATTTGGATTTATCGAAGCGAAGGGCTATTCCACTTTTTTGTTATTCTTGTTTTTCGGATATTTGGACTATGGATCATTTTAAAGATTTTGAGAAAAAGATGATAATGGTCATTAATGTCCCAAGTTGGAACAAACAGGGTATAATCAATGACAATCTATTAATTACTAACCCAAACAAGCAATTTTGCATTGCTCGATGGACAAAACGCTTAGATTCGAAGGGAAAAGACAACAAATTACTCATGGCTAAAGTTCAAAATGTCAAAATTAAGACGTCTTGAATTCAAATCCCTTTTCTTCTTCTTATTTCTTAGATTTCATTTTTCTCTTTTTAAAAAAATTGAAAAAATACTCAAAGAATATAAAGATACCTAAGAAAATGAGACAAGAATAAAACATATATAAAAACCAGAAGAAGATATTTGAGAAAGCACCAAAATAATCAAGGGATGCTGAAGTGTCTTCTTCATTAATTGCAAGTGCCCGAAGCTTGGTCAGCAAATCAATAAAGAGAATTGACGTTCCCTTTTTATTTATCAATGTGGAAAAGAAGCAAAACGTTAGATATCAATATCATTATTCAAAGCAATAATATGTACATTTCCATAGGTAGTAGAATTGGTCATGGACAATGACTTGGCATAAAAAAACAAAGCAGCCACCGTAGCGTAGCATTTGGCTTCAAAGGGATTGAAGATACTACCATAGGTAGAATTGGTCAAAGACGTGTCATAGGGAGAATTGGATTCAACGGTAAGGGGAATAAAGTACAAATGGAGATTCTGACACGTTTTATTTACACCTAAAAACTAGGGATAATTTCATAAACCTTCCCTGAGATTTTATGAAATATCACCTATCTCCCTTGAGATTTTCAAAATCTCACTTAGCACCCATTGAATTGACATTTTAGTAACATTGGAAGCCCTTCTAACCAAAGTAATATTAAAAAATTCATGTTTGAGGAGAGAGATTATTTTAGTGCCTTTAATACCCTTAGGCTATAAAAAAATGAACCTTTTACAAATCAAGGAAAAAAAGTACTAAATTGGAACCATCTTAAAAGTGAGGAGATGAAAATTGATAAAATTTTCTGTTACAACCAATAGTCACTTCTACAGTAGGAAGAGATAGTAAAAGAAAATACTATTTTTTAAACTATTTCTACAAATAAAATCTTTTATAGCGTTGAAGGTAATTAACATGTAAAATCATACATTTGAGCAAAAAAAACTTAGTAATAAATGAAATTCAACTTCAATATCATACAAAAAATTTATTCAAAATAGACAGACTTTTTTTATGGGTGTGAAATATGAAACTTTTATTATAGAAAAAGTCAGAATTTGAAAAACTATTTAGAGTTTCAATTACTTTATTTCTTTTGCACTTTACATGAATAGAAATAAATAAATAAATAAATAAAGTTGTGAAACACCAAAATAGAAAAAAATAAAAAGAACCTGCAACTATTCTTCTCCAAATGCATTGAATATTTCATTGACATTTGTAATTCAATTATATGTATGTATGTATATATGTATGTATGTTTGTATAGACATTGTTAAAGAAAAGTAGAAATTTAGAGAAAGAAAAACAAGTTCAGAAAATTTAAATATGAGGGTATTATTGACAATTCATCATTTTTGGTATTAATATATAGCCCTTGATGATCTTGATCCCTGTCTTTTGATGTTTACAAAACAATTGGATATTACCAATCTCTTTTCAATAAGAAGTCTTTTCAGTTTTGAAGCAATTTGATTCAAAGAACAAGAGCAAATTGATAGAAGATAAAGGTTGTCGAAAGCTGTCGGACGCTCACAAAATCAATACCGGACGTCCGATAAACAGGGCAGATCATATCGGACGCAGAACATTCTCACCGGACGTCTGATAGAATTGAGATAATCTTTCAAACTCTCTGTCTGCTATCGGACGCAAGCATCGGAAGTACCGGACGTCCGATAGAATCTTTCAAACTCTCTGTCTGCTATCGGAGGCAAGCATCGGAAGTACCCGACATCCGATAGAATCTTTCAAACTCTCTGTTTGCTATCGGATGCAAGCAACGGTAGTGCCGGACATCCGATACTCCCAACGGCTAGTTGACTCTTCAACTACATTCTATCCGTTGGAAGTATTAATGAAACACTTTCTTGGTCTCATATAAATAGAGTATGGTCAAAAATTTCAAACAACTTTTGCACACTGAAGATACAAAAGATATAGAATAGTTTTAGTGAGAAAACACTCTCCAAGGAAGATTTGTAGTTTTGGTGGTGTGAAGTTCATTGTAAGCTCTTCATTTGTGAGTAAATACTTCAATAGTGTAACTCTGTGAGGGTTGTTCTGAGGGACAGTAAAACTTCCTAACTTGACTGAGTGGAACTTGGGGCAAGGAGGAAGTGAGCCTTCCTTTGTACACAAGATTGGTTGTATTTCATCAACTTTAAGAAACTTATTTGAATTGATCTTCAAGTTCAAAAGGAGTTTGGTAGTCAATTGGTTTGCAATTCCTTTCTTCTTATTTACTTATTGTTATGTTGTAATTCTTAAATTACTTATCTCTTCTATTTCTCTCCAATGATATTGTTCATTCATTGATTAATTTATTGTGTAATCACTTAGAAAAGATGGTAAATTTCATATTGAGCAAAAAGTGTCCATAACTTGATTAGTTTTTTAATAAACCTAATTCACCCCCTCTTAGGTTGTCTTCGGATCTAACAATTGATATCAGAATTTGGTTTTCTAGAGATTAAACTCAATCAACTTAGGAATAAAGATGACAACCAATAATATCATATTTTTTGAAAGATAATCTGTAACTAGACCTCCTATATTTAATGGATCAAACTATGTGAGTTGGAAAGAAAGAATGATTATTTTCTTGCAATCGATTGACATTGAATTGTGATTTATTGTTAATGAAAATCCATATGATGCCTCAATACTAGATGAAAATACTCATAGACCTAGATAAAAAATAAGAAATAAATTGACTGCAGAGGATAGAGCTCATCTCACCTTAAATGCAAAAGTTATGAATGTGTTATATAGTATTTTAAATTCAAATGAATCTATTAGGGTCAAAAGCTGTAAATCTGCTAAAGAGATTTGGGACAAATTGAGAGAAATTCATGAAAGCAGTGAAAATATTAGAGAACAGAAAAAATCTATCTTGATTACTAAATATGAGTCGTTTAAAATGAAATCTCATGAAAATATTGATAAAACGTATTGTAGATTCAATGATCTTATTAAGAATTTAGAGGTTCTAGAAAATGAATACTTTTTAGGAGAGAAAAACAGAAAAATCTTGAATGCATTGTTTAAAGATTGGGAGAGTAAAGTGACTGCTATTAAAGAGGCAAAAGATTTGAATTCAATACCTATTGAATTTCTAATAAACTCTCTAACATCTTATGAGTTGAAATTTAAGACCAAGGTACAAGAAGAAAAAGATGCAAAAGTAAAAAGAAACATTGCTCTAAAAGCATCTCAAGATGAAGATGACTCGGTTTCACTGGATGACAATGATCTTACTCTCATCACAAAAAATTTCAAGAGAATCCTCAACAAAAGGAGATTCAGAAGAGGAGGACCTAACAGTTCAGATTCTAATCAATTCAACAATGCAAGAAACAAAGAAAAGTATGAGGCCAACAAAAAGTAAGATGGCAAAGTCAATTTGGACACTACATCAGTGAGTGTCCAATGAAAAAGAAAAAAGAAGGAAAAATTGAAAGAAAATCAAGATTCAACAACTTTCAATTCACATGTAATGAGTGCAACTCCGATGGTGAAATTGAAGAGGAAGAAAAATCTGTTCAATTGGCTTTTATGGCTATTGAAGATGATGAGGTAACAACTTGTAACCCTCAACTTGATAGTGATGATGAAACTGATGATAATTTTGAATTCTTCATTGAAAAATTGCATGATAAATTGAAAGAATTTTATGTTAAAAATAAGGAATTAAAACAAAAAATTAACTTTTTTCTTCAGGACAATGTACATATTTTTCAGGAAAATAAAAAGTTGAAAACTGAAAATGATTAGTTGAAAAAGGATGAGATTGATTTACAAAATGATTTTGATAGTAAAACAAAACTTTGTGAAATGTTTAAAAAGGAACAAAATGATTTTTAAAAGAAAAATGGATAATTTAAATGAGTTGCTCCAACACAAAAAATAAGACTGTTTTCAAGGGAATGAATCAAAAATTTATCTTGGCACTCATGAGAAGAAATTAAATTTTGGTGCAAATAAATTTACTATTTATAAGAGAAGACAAGTAAGATTTATTAAATCTACTCATGTAAATAACTCTTTGGTTATGTATAATTTTTGTTGTCAAAAAGGTCACATGAAAAGTGATTGCTATGTGAGGAAGAACATGAGAAGATGCATGAAATGCATGTAGATAATTAGACATGATACTAACTCTCAAGAACCCAAAAATTAAAGGGTACCAAATATTAGTTCTTGAATTTTTGAGTAGATGAACCTGATGAACATCATTAAGGAATCAAAGTGATTCGTAGACAGTGGATGCTCAAGACACATGACCGATCAAGCTCAAGCCAAAATCAAGTGGCAAATTGACATTTGGAGATGATATGAAAGTTAAAACAATTGGAGTAGGAGATGTTGGCAAAAATGGTGAGTTTTTTGTTCATAATGTTCTTTTGGTTGATAATTTGAGTTATAACTTGTTAAGTGTTAGTCAATTATGTGATAGAAATTTGTTTGTTTTATACAAAAAGTATGAGTGTTTAGTTATTGATTCAAAATTAACATCATTTTCAAAGGAAAAAGATTCAATGATATCTATGTTGTGATTTTTGAAAATATTAATCCCTCTAACTTTCAATGTTTTAAAGTTTCAAATGAAAATCTTTGATTGTGGTATAGAAGATTTTGTCATTTTAATATGAATTTGTTAAAAGAAATTTTCAAAAAGAATCTTGTTAGAGATTTGCCAAAAATTAAGTTTGAAAAAGATAAAATTTGTGATACTTGTTAATTTGGAAAATAAATCAAAATCTCTTTTAAACCCAAAAATATGTGCTTCTACTTCAAAATCATTAGAGATTTTACATTTTAATTTGTTCGGTCCTACATAAATTGCTAAATTGGGTGGTAAGAGATATTGTCCAATCGTTGTTGATGATTACTCTAAATACACTTGGGTGATTTTTCTTGTTCATAAAAATGATACTTTAAAAAATTTTGTTTCCCTATTTGCAAAATTTCAAAATCTGTTTGGTTTGAATATTGTTATCTTTTGGTTTCAAAAATTCTTGACCAATTGGATGTTCTCTTTTGGTGTTATTTTTCTGTTATTGACTGATGATGGTTGCAGCTGTTATTATTTTTTTTATGACAATTACTCTCTAATTTTATGATAACAAAAAGGGGGAGAATGATGATATTGATTCCTGTCTTTTGATGTTTACAAAATAATTGGATATTACTAATCTCTTTTCAATAAGAAATCTTTTCAGTTTTGAAATAATTTGATTCAAAAAATAAGAGCAAATTGATAGAAGATAGAGGTTGTCAAAAGCTGTCGAACGCTCACAAAGTCAATGCCGGACGTCCGATAAACAGGGCAGATCATATCGGACGCAGAACATTCTCACCGGACGTCCGATAGAATTAAGATAATCTTTCAAACTCTCTGTTTGCTATCAGACGCAAGTATCGGAAGTACCGGACGTCCGATAGAATCCTTCAAACTCGGACGCAAGCATTAGAAGTACCGAACGTCCGATAGAATCTTTCAAACTCTCTATCTGCTATCGGACGCAAGCAACGGTAGTACCGGACGTCCGATACTTCCAACGGATAGTTGACTCTTCAGCTACCTTCTATCCATTGGAAGTATTAATGAAGTACTTTCTTGATCTCATATAAATAGAATATGGTCAGAAATTTCAAACAACTTTTACACACTGAAAATACAAAAGATATAAAGTAGTTTTAGTGTGAAAACACTCTCCAAGAAAGATTTGTAATTTTGGTGGTATGATATTTATTGTAAACTTTTCATTTGTGAGCGAATACTTCAATAGTGTAATTTTGTGAGCGTTGTCTTGAGGGACAGTAAAATTTCCTAATTTGACCGAGTGGAGGTTGGGGCAAGGAGGAAGTGAGCCTTCCTTTGTACATAAGATTAGTTGTATTTCATCAACTTGAAAAAACTTGTTTGAATTGATCTTTAAGTTCAAGAGGAAGGTGACAGTCAATTGGTTTGCAATTCCTTTCTTCTCATTTACTTATTGTTATGTTGTGATCCTTAAATTGTTTATCTCTTCTACTTATCTCAAGTGATATTGTTCATTAATTAATTAATTTATTGTGTGATCACTTAGAAAAGAGGGTAAATTTCATATTGAGCAAAAAGTGCCCATAGCTTGATTAGCTTTTTAATAAAGCTAATTCACCCTCCCTCTTAGGTTGTTTTGGGGCCTAATAGCCCTACTATCACTTCAAGGGTGTTAAGTGAGATTTTGAAAAGTTTAGGGGAGCTAGGTGATATAACCTCAAGGGAGGTTTCTGAAATTATCCCTAAAAAATAACATGAATCTTCCACCTTTAGAATTCCAAGGCTCTTGTCACTATCATTAACAAAAAATTTTGGACCAAGATATCGTTTACAAGTCTGGTGATTCACGGCTTAAATTTGGATTGATAGTGAATCAAATTTCATAAATAGCCCAATTCCGCTCTGATACACAGGCTAAAGCTTAGAAAAATTCCTTTTTTTGAGCCAATTTCCTATTCTGCTTTTTAGTATCAAAACTTCTTTCCTTTTTCAAATATATTATTATTATTATCATCATCATCATCATCATCATCATCATCATCATCATCATTATCTGAATTGATGCATTACAATGTAAATTGCGCCTCCCACAAATTGGGATGAGGCTCCCACAAAACTAGAGGGGAGGAAACTACAACTACACAAGAACTAACTACTTTACAACTAATTTGTTGGAATGAAAAAGTGTTGGGAAATTTAATAAGGTAGAAAAGTGATTGAAGCTGCAGAATGACCAAGTGTTGCTAAATTAAGACTGCATTGAAAGGGATGGAAGCCGCAGACTGAATTAATACTGCATTTAAAGCTACTGCATTGCAAGTTCCACTTGCAAAATCAATTTGTCTCAATTAATTGTGATGAAACAATTATTATTTGCTTAATTAAAGGGCTGGAAAATTGCAGTAGTTTCTTGGAACATCACTATAACGGACTTCAGAGCATAGTTTCACATATCCATTTACCACCAAATTCATGCCTACAGAGTTTCAAACTTTACATATCGTTTTGGTTGTTTTTTTCTTTGTCAAAATTAGATTTGCATTTCATTAACTTGATATTACAAGATTTGATACATCAGAATTCCTTCCTCTGTAATCATTTTATGCACTCTCATAGAGCCATATGGGAAAGCACTCTTCCCATTCAACATTTCTAGTTAGTTTGACTCAATGTTTTGAAACCGAACTGGATTGGCCGGTTCGACCGGTTGAACCGCGAACCGGCCATGGCACTGGTCCTGTTCTATGCCATTGTTGACTTTGCCAGAAAATCGGTCAAAATCCGGTTGAACGGTGAAAACCGCCGAACCGGATTGAACCGGCGGTTTTCCGGTTTTCAACTTTCCCCCCTCCCCCCTTTTTTTTAAGTTTTGGAAAATGCAGCTATCAAGATTCGAACTCAAAATTTTTGTAATAGAAGACCAATGTATCAACCGGTGCACCATCACATCTTATTAGTTTTTTTTTATAACTTATTTATATAAAACAAACACTCATATTTCTTTTTTCCATTTTTTTTACAAAATCTCATCCTCCCATGGTTCTTTTTTTTAATTTTCAACTCTCTATCTCTCTCTCTCTCTTTTTTCTTTTCTTTTATCACTCTCTTTTTAATCAAACCTCTTTATTTTTAATTTATTGATGTTTTCTTCCATCTTTTAATTTTATTTTTGTCCATTAAATTGAAAAAAGTTAAAAAAGAATTATTTTTCTTTAACCCAAATTATTTAATGCCACAACCACTCACTTTTATCTCATTTTTTGTTTCTTATCAAGTTTACATTTCTATTTTCGATTCTCTTGACTTCCTTCGAACCCCAAACTTTCTTTTTTAAATTGCAATCTCTAAATTCCAAAACGTAAATTAAAATTTAAGTTCACAATGTCTAAATTCTCATAGACGTGAATTTTGTATAATTTCAAAATATTGTGATATTTTTGGGTTGGATTTCGATATAATTGAAATTGAGATGAATTTATTGTTTTAACTTATAATTTAAAAATTTATTTTTAAAAATCCAAGTTATTAAAAAATAGTAAATTTTTCATCATATAAAGTATTAAATTAATCCATTACATGTCTTATTTTGTGCATATATATATTTATATAAATTATTTTTAAAAAAATTCATTGAACCGGGGTTGAACCGGTTCGACCGATTGAACCTCGACCCTTTCACTTTACCGATTCAATTAACGGTCCGGTTTTTAAAACATTGGTTTGACCACAAACTTTGCTTATCTATGTGCACACTTGTTCCCTGCTCTATGGAAAAAGAGAAAGCACATTTTTCAAACAAACATCTCATGTTTGCAATGTCCTCAAGGATGATAGCTACTCTGGCTTCTTTTTCATTTCCTTGTTTATCACGTCCACCACCTCCTTGCACAGAACTCCACTTCTCTCCATTTGGCTTCTCGAGCCATTTGCATTCCCATTCGAATTGCTGCTACTTCCTCCACCAGTGGCTCGCTTGTTTTTATCTCAGCTCTGGCCCATGCTTTCATTTGTTTCCCTTCTGAATTTCTAGCCACTGCTCCTATTCCACTCTTCTTCATATTTTTTTGAAAAAGCAGCATCTTAAACTTTAACCATATAAATTTTAAAGCCTGAAATGAGAGTGATTCAGAATGGCAGAGACTGCAGTAGCTTATGTACTCAAAGAGCTGTCCTCATTTCTCCTGCATCAGGGCACTAATTTGGGACGAGAACTTCACAGAGAAGTCGAGTTTGTTAGAGATGAATTGGGAAGCTTGAGGGCTTTCCTCAGAGATGCCGAAGCTAAAGAATATGATGTTTTTGAGCTTCAAGAATGGATCAGGCAAGTGCGCGAAGTTGCTTATGACACAGAAGATGTTCTTGATCAATTCATACTGCGTTTTGCTCATCATCAAGCTAATGGCTTCCATGGCCGTGTTCAAAAAATCTATTACTCAATCAAGAATCTAAGGGCTCGCTGTAGGATTTCTTCCGAGATGAAAAATCTCAAGTCCAGAGTAATTGATATTTCTGAAAGACACAAGAGATATCAGCCCATTTATGGTAATCAGGGAACCTGCTCTAGTTCCGCTGCAGGCTCTAGTTCTACTCCTGCTGCAAATCTAGACAATGACATTCGTGAGATTTCAATCCTACTTGAAGAAGATAAACTTGTCGGCATCAAAACACCCAAAGAAGAGCTCATTTCACGTGTCCTAAATAATGATTCCTACCTTAAAGTAATTGCTGTTGTGGGGATGGGAGGGCTCGGGAAGACCACCCTGGTGAGAAAAGTCTTCGAAGATACAGCTGTAAAAACGCAATTCAAGATCCGTGTTTGGTTAACTATTTCTCGAACTTTTGATATCATGGTGATTCTCAAGACCATGATTCATAAAATTTTTTATGAGATCAATGAACCAGTCCCTCATCAACTGATGAATTCTACAGATATCATAAGGTTGGGTGCATTTGTCAAAGACTTTCTCCAAGATCGAAGTTACATTCTTGTCCTTGATGATGTGTGGAGTGAACGTTTGTGGGATGCTCTTAAAAATGTATTGCCGGATGGCAATTTTCATGGTCAAGTTATATTGACCACACGGATAATTCATGTTGCCAAAGCAGCTCGTTTTGGATCACATAACTATATCCACTGGATGAAGCCTCTTTCTGTAAAGGATTCCTGGACACTTTTCTGCCACACAACATTTCAAAGCGATCACTGTCCTCCACATCTACAGCAAGTTTCAGCAAGAATATTGAGGAAATGTGAGGGCCTGCCCCTTGCAATTGCCACTATTGGTGGGGTATTAGCTCTCAAAGATAAGGACAGAATAAATGATTGGGAAACGATTCTTCGTAACCTTGGTGATGAACTTGATGCTAGTGCTAAACTTGATCCAATCAAAAGGATACTCCTCCTTAGTTACAATGACTTGCCCCAGAATCTCAAAAACTGTTTCTTGTATCTAAGCATTTATCCTGAAGACGCCTTAATAGGTGTGGATGATATGCTTGACAAATGGATTACATAAGGATTTGTGGAAGAGAAAGAAGGAATGTCAACTTTTGATATCGCTAATCGGGGCTTCCATGAACTAGTCAACAGAAGCTTAGTTCAAGTGCAAACAGCATATTGTGATGGAATAAATTGCTGTCGAGTTCATGATTTTTTGCGTGACATGATTGTTTCCAAAGGCAGGGAGCAGAATTTCATAACTATAGCTGTAGGAAATTACAGCGGGCAAAGCTCTAATAAAGTTCGACGGCTAGCACTATATGATTTTGATAATCCAGAACCCCAGGAGCGGAACCACTGCTTTAAGAGTCTTCGGTCTCTGGAATTCTTAAGGTACAATGGCCGTATATCAGGACCGGTAGTATCCAAGTTTTTATGTGGTGGTTCTAAGTTGCTAAAGGTGTTGGATTTATCGGAGGCACCATTGGAAGATATCCCAAAGGAAGTTTTCAAATTATTCCTTCTCAAATGTCTCTGTCTTCGAAGAACAAAAGTTCGGATCATCCCCAAATCTATTGGGAAGCTTCAGAAACTTGAAATTTTAGATCTATTTTACACTAATGTAACAAAGATACCAGTGGAAATTCTGAAGCTGAGGAAACTGTTATGGTATTGGACCAATATGCAGCAATGGTGACAGATTACTTGCAGCAGAAATGAATTAACCCTTGACAATTCTGAATGGAACAGGAAATGGTAATGAATATTGGAACTTCAATTTCTGATTGACAATAGGTAGATCAATTACAGAAATAGAATCAACGGATTTAGGATCGAAAAGGAAAGATTGAAGGAATTGAAAGAGAAAAGAGAGGGAAATTGGCAGAGCCAATTTCTGTTACAATCAATGGAAATAATATGGCAAAAAATCTATGCTAACTCCCGGATTCTTCAGCCTTTATGGCATTTCCAGACTAACTAACTTCTAAACGAGCTAATCAGGTGAGGCCACGTGGAACATCTAGAATCATCAGCTCCACTTGCGCCAAATAGAAGCATAATTCTGTTATGTCAGGTAGAAGGCGTGATTTGCAAGTCACGCCTTTCTTCTTCAAGTTGAGCAGCTGCGCCATCCATACAAACTGGAGCACGCCTTCTTCCTTCTGCAAGCTGGAACACGCCTTTCTTGTAATCTAAATCACGATTCTGTAATTCCCTCATACTCCATGACAGAGCTTCCCCCTTTATAGAATCTTGTCCTCAAGATTGGAAAGAGGGAATTGTTTCCTAATTTCCTCTGCAAATTCCCAAGTTGCCTCTGCTGGATCTGTTCCCCACCAATGTACCAGCCATTGAACAGCAGCTGCATTCTTTCTCTTGACTGTTCTTCGTTCTAGCACTGCAACTGGTTCGATCCTTAAGTGCCCCCTCCCATCTGTTTCTGGTAGTTGTAAGACAGGCGTGGTCTGGTCCCCAACCTTCTTCTTCAGCAGAGAGACATGGAATACAGGATGAATCTTGGAATCTGCTGGCAATCTTAGCTTGTATGCAACCTCCCCCATCTTTCCTATTACTTCATATGGCCCATAGTAACGTGCTGATAACTTAGTGTTACCTCGCATGGCCACTGAACTTTGCCTGTAAGGCTGTAACCTCAGGTACACCCAATCTCCTATATTAAACCTTCTTTCACTCCTGCTTTCGTCTGCATACTTTTTCATTCTTTCCTGAGCTAGCTTTAGGTTCTGCTGCAGTATGATGTCAACCTTGTGTCTCTCCCTCAAGTAGTCCCCAACAACAGCTACCTTGGCCTGAGTGTATGGCCCTATAGCTAATTGAGGGGGTGCCTGCCCATATAGAGCCTCAAAAGGGGTCATTTGGATGGCCGTGTGGTAGCTGGTGTTGTACCACCATTCAGCCATAGACAACCAATGATTCCATTTCTTTGGTTCCAAATGTGAAAAACACCTGAGATACATTTCCAGTACCTGATTGACCCTTTCAGTTTGGCCATCAGACTGTGGATGGTAGGCGGTACTGTGGTCCAGTGTAGCTCCCAAGAGTGTAAACATTTCTCCCCAGAACTGACTGGTGAAGACCCTGTCTCTGCCTGATAGCATACTCTGGGGTATTCCATGCAACTTGACCACTCCATCTAGAAAAATCCTGGCAATCCATGGGGCATCATAAGGATGTGAGGTGCTTAGAAAGTGAGCATACTTAGTGTATCTGTCCACTACTACCATGATGGTATCCTTCCCTTCAGAGTTAGGTAATCCTTCAATGAAATCCATAGTGATGTGGCTCCAAGGGTACTGTGGAACTGGTAGGGGTTGTAGGAGCC
The DNA here is from genome assembly GCF_003713205.1 of Coffea eugenioides. Lineage (NCBI taxonomy): Eukaryota > Viridiplantae > Streptophyta > Magnoliopsida > Gentianales > Rubiaceae > Coffea > Coffea eugenioides. Next base: position 70,592,172 of record NC_040036.1, read on the forward strand.
CTGGATAGGATACGTGCTCCTCCTTACACTTCCTGCAGACATCACATTCCAGGATTGCTGTCTTGATGTCTCTGTGCATGCCTGGCCAGTAGAACAATTGCTTGGCTCTCATGAAACTTGCCTGGATTCCAGAATGTCCCCCCAATTGGGAGTCATGTAAGGTGTTGATCAGTTTTTTCCTTATCTCTCCTCCTGATCCACTACTACCCTTCCTTTAAACTTCAGTATACCATTCTGATAGCTGTGGTTGGCAATCAGGTCTGGTTTTAGTAAAACTTCCCTGATGATATTGTGTGCCCAGTCATCTCCTTGGTAGCTACTAATCACCTCCTTGATCCATTCCGGTACTATGGTAGTTATTGCAGTGCACTCCAAGCCTGGATCCCCCCTCCTGGAAAGGCCATCTGCTACCACATTCTCCATACCTTTCTTGTAGTGGATCTCATAACTCATCCCCATGAGCTTGGTCAACCACTTCTGCTGCAAGGGAGTGGTGATTCTTTGCTCCAATAGGTACTTTAAGCTCGGTTGATCAGTGTTGATGATGAAGTGCTGGCCCTCCAGGTAGTGCCTCCATTTGGTAACTGCTGTAACCAGTGCCAGTAGTTCCTTCTCATAGATAGATAGCCCCATATTCCTTGGCCCCAAACCTTGACTGATATAGGCTAAAAGTCTCCTGTTCTGCATTAATACTGCCCCTATCCCATTGTAACAGGCATCAGTTTCTATTACAAAGGGTTGGTTGAAGTCAGGAAGAGCCAGGACAGGTGTGCCACACATGGCCCCTTTGAGCTTCTGAAATGCCTCCTCTGCTTCTGGTCCCCATTGGAAGCTGTCTTTCTTCAATAGTGCAGTCAATGGTCTGGCTATACTACCATAACCCTTAACAAATCTCCTATAGTACCCAGTCAGGCCTAGGAATCCCCTTAGCTGTTTCACATTTTCTGGTTTAGGCCACTTCACCATACCTTCAATTTTCTCAGGATCAGCTTTTACTCCTTCAGCAGATATGATGTGGCCCAAGTACTCCACTTGTGTTTGAGCAAAGGCACATTTGCTCCTTTTGGCATACAGTTGGTGTTCTTTGAGGATGTCCAGAACTTCTGTGACATGCTTCAGATGTTCCTGCAAACTCGAGCTATATATCAATATGTCATCAAAGAATACTAGCACAAACCTCCTCAGCTGTTTTTGAAATACATGGTTCATCAGACTTTGGAAAGTAGTAGGGGCATTGGTGAGCCCAAATGGCATCACCCTGAACTCGTAGAGCCCTTGATGAGTTCTAAATGCAGTTTTGGGAATGTCTGCTGCCTGTACTCTGATCTGGAAGTATCCTGCCCTTAAATCTATCTTGGTGAAGTATTTGGAACCAGACAATTCATCCAAAAGTTCGTCAATAAGGGGTATAGGGTATTTGTTCTTGACTGTCAGCTCATTTAACTGCCTATAATCAACACAGAATCTCCAGGTGCCATCCTTCTTCTTTACCAGAAGTACAGGGGATGCAAAGGGGCTGTTACTGTGCTGGTTGATACCATTTCCCAACATTTCTTGCACGAGCCTCTCAATCTCTGTCTTTGGAATATAGGGACATCTGTATGGCCTGATCTGGAAAGGTTTGGCCCCCTCCCTGAGGGTAATGGAGTGATCATGACTTCTCTCAGGGGGTAGTCCCTGGGGTTCCATGAATATATCCTCAAAATTCTGTAATAATTCCTCCATTTCTGGGGGCATGTCAGCACTATCAGGTTTCTCTTCTTCAGCTGCCCTCAGTTGTGCCATGATCCCATAGGCTTGTTTTCTAGCCCATTTGTGCAGTCTGCTACCTTTGATCAACCTTAGCTGTACCTGATCCTTCTCACCCTTCAGTTCCACCTGCTGTTTTCCTCTCCTAAACTTCACACTTAGTCCCTTGAAATCAAATTCCATAGGACTGAATCTGGCAAGCCAATCCACTCCCAGCACCATATCACATCCCCCTAACTTCAGTGTATTAAACTGGTGCTGGAATTCATAGCCTTGCATCTTCTATACTACAGGCTTAGCTAGGCTGTTGGACTGTACTCTTTCCCCATTAGCTACCTTAACAACTAGGGGTGGACTACTACTAACCAGTTTCAGATTGCTAGCCAGTTGTACATCCAGGAAACAGTGAGTGCTACCACTGTCAATAAGTACAGTGATAGTTCTCCCTTTTACTAACCCCTTTAGTGTAATAGTTTTGTGCTCACTACCCCCTGCTAGAGCATTGATGGAGATTTCCATATGTTCATCCCCAATTTGGCCCTCAATGCAATCGTAGAAAACTTCAGATTCAGCCTCCTTCCCTCCCTCACTGGCCACAGGGTTCTCACTATCATCGTGTGCTAGCAGGAGATGGATGTGGGATTGTCTACATATGTGGCCAAGTGTGTATGGTTCAGCACATTTATAACATAGTCCTTTCTCTCTCCTTAGGTTGAACTCACTAGGGGTGATCTTTTTGAACTGGTTAGTGTTGTTGTTTGGGGTCCTGTAGTTGTCTGTGGGAGGTTTATCTGAGGATCTGGATGTGGTGGGGTTCCATTTGTTATGGCTCTGGGGGTGGAAAGGGGTTCTGTGTGTCTGGGAGCTGTTAGGTAGGGGTTTGTGAAACTTTTGCATAGCTTTTAGGTTCTTTTCTTGTAGCTTGGCTGCTTCAATTGCATCCGCCAGGGTTAGAGGTTTGGCCATTTTAACCATATTGACTATTTCTTCCCTTAAACCACTCAGGAAGCATGCTTTATAGTAGGAATCAGACAAATGTGGGAGGGAAGGCATTACCAGTGCTTTGAGCAGCTCGAACTTTTCCAGATAGTCTGCTATGGATCCATCCTGCCTAAGCTTGTTGAATTCTTCAATAGCTTCCTCTGGTGTACCTTCCCCAAACCTTTTACACAAAGCAGTGGCCAGTTCTATCCATGGTATGGTTCCCCTGCCACTGAATACCCCATGGAACCAAGTATCAGCTCTGTCCCTCAGGTATAGCTCAGTAATCTCAGTTTTCATGTTCTCCTCCACTCCATTGATCTTGAAGAACTTGTTAGCCTTACGGATCCATTCCCTGGGATTATCTCCTGTGAAGTTAGGTAACTCCACTTTAGGCATTCTGGTGTAGGATCTAGCTTTCCTCCACTCTGATCTGCCATAGCCTTCTTCCTGTGTTGCTTCCTTCTTAGGTCCTTCAATGGAGTTACTGCTTTCTGCCTCCTTGTCCTTGTCATTGAATTTTGCCATCATCTGAGCCATCATAACCATCATACTTTCATATTTTTGATCCAGATTTTTGAGAGTTCGTTCTGTGCTTTCTTGTCTATGCCCCAACACTTTGACCACACTGCCTAGCTCAGAGATATCCTTCTTTAGCACCTCCTCCTGAGATTTCGTCATCCCAATGGCTCGTAGCTAAGCTCTGATACCACTGTTATGGTATTGGACCAATATGCAGCAATGGTGACAGATTACTTGCAGCAGAAATGAATTAACCCTTGACAATTCTAAATGGAACAGGAAATGATAATGAATATTGAAACTTCAGTTTCTGATTGACAATAGGTAGATCAATTACAGAAATAGAATCAATGGATTTAGGATCGAAAAGGAAAGATTGAAGGAATTGAAAGAGAAAAGAGAGGGAAATTGGCAGAGCCAATTTCTGTTACAATCAATGGAAATAATATGGCAAAAAATCTATGCTAACTCCCGGATTCTTCAGCCTTTATGGCATTTTCAGGCTAACTAACTTCTAAACGAGCTAATCAGGTGAGGCCACATGGAACATCTAGAATCATCAGCTCCACTTGCGCCAAACAGAAGCATAATTCTGTTATGTCAGGTAGAAGGCGTGGTTTGCAAGTCACGCCTTTCTTCTTCAAGTTGAGCAGCTGCGCCATCCATACAAACTGGAGCACGCCTTCTTCCTTCTGCAAGCTGGAACACGCCTTTCTTGTAATCTAAATCACGACTTCTGTAATTCCTTCATACTCCATGACAGAAACTTCATGTCCTTTATGTAGGTCGAATCGAAATATTTGCAGAATATCACGGTCTACGTGGCTTTAAATCCCCAGATAAAATTGGAAAGCTTCTTTCCTTGGAGAATTTGCAGGCTATAGAGGCAGATAATGAGAAAATTTTGAGAGAAATAGGGAAGCTAACGAAATTGAGATCGTTAAGCATTACAAAGCTAAGAAGAGAAGATGGCAAGGAGTTCCTTTGCACTCTGGAGAAGCTCACCAATCTTAAAACATTGGTTGTCCAGTCAATTGAAGATGATATGACCCTTGATCTACGGCATCCCATTTCTCCGACGCCTCGACTTCTCAAAATTCTTTCGTTGCAGGGGCACATAGGGAATATACTACAATGGGTATTATCTCTCCAAAGCTTAACCAATTTAGTTTTGGACAACAGTGGATTAAGGGAGGATGATGGAACAAAAGGGATAGGATCCCTTCAAGATTTACCCAATCTGATAGAACTTACCCTCCAACATGCTTATGAAGGTGAGATGCTACTTTTTAGGGCAGGAGGATTTCGAAAGCTCGAGAAATTGTCCATTACAAGTTTAGAAAGGTTGAAGTGGGTGAAGGTGGAAAATGACTCCCTGCCTAGTCTCCAAAGGCTAAGCATGACTGACTGTAAACTACTAGAGGAGTTGCCTTTGAGCGCTGAAAACTTGAGGAAGCTGGAATCCCTTTTTTTGGTGGATATGTCTGATGGATTGGTAGAGAAAGTGATGAATTTGGCTGAACAAAGCGAGCCGTATCAAGCTCTAAAGAACATCCCTATAGTTCGCATATCTCGCCTTAAATGTATGGAAAATAGCAGAGTGCGAACCTTTGTCCCATAGGCCACAGTTCCCTCATATTGACTGCTGCCTGATGGCTTACTCCTCGCTTCTTTGTTTAATTGTTGTATTCTTTGTGCCTTCTTTTCAGTTATTCCAAATTGTTTTTGGCTGGATTCAATCAGCATGTGTCGAGGTTGAACTTGTATATTGGTTGAGAGTCTCAACTTGAGACTGTCACGGTTTAATGGCAACGGGGGCAGTTACAGTTAGTATTAGATACAATTGGTGCGGTTGTTGTATTTCATGATTTAGTGTATACTCATATAACTTTTTGTTGTACATTATAAAATACAATAAATTATCTAAATGTACTCCAAATTATTAAAAAAATAAAACTATCGTACCAACTGCACCTCTTGCTAACCGTACTCGTCCCAAACCCTGGGTCCCGTTTGGCAAGTGAGTTTTTTGGACGTTTATCTAAAACTTTACTGTAACTTACTGTAAAAGTTTTTAAAAAAAAATTTGAAGTTTATTTTTTTTTGAATATTTTGAAGTGTATAGTTTAAAAACTTTGAGAAGTTTTTTGAGGTTACTGTAGCTAAAATTTTAAAAAAACTTGTAGCAGACAAACTTGGCAAAAAACTTATCTGCCAAACAAGGCCCTGGTTTAACAAAGTAATATGACATATATAGCAATGTCCATACAATACAAAAGCCATGAATTTTGGTACCTTCATGTAGAAATATGTTGCAATGGTTCTAATTTGAAGTTGTGCAACCATTGTTTAATGTTTCTTTTTCAAAGAAATCTACCGTGAATTCATACCTTTGTTTGTTATTTGCTTTCTATAACATAATAAGACTTGATTGTTCTGGACTTTGCCATAATTTTCTATCCAAGCCTCCAAGCTTAATTAATAATCCTAGCAAGATAGAAACCTCTTTTTTTTTTTTGCTGGATTTTTTTCCTTGAGGGCTTTCCCCATGTCTCTCAAAAGTCGACTCCAGATCTATTAGGGAACGCGATTCCTACATATCGTTTTCAGGAAAGCAAATGAAAAGATAAATGACTGACTAAAATTAAAACTAATAAAATGTTTTTTTTTTACTTTTTTAAGTGTTTTTTTAAAAAATAATACTACTATCCTACGTTCTTTTCTTTTAGTTTTTAAAAATAATTATTTTTTATTTTGAAAATCTAAAATAATAAGTAATTAAAACTAATGTCCTTTCTTTTTAATGGTATTCTTTAATAAGATCTTATTAAAAACTCTAAGTTATATTCTTTTCATATTTATCATGATAATTCTCACATGAAGTAATACTATAATTTAAAGGGCAAATTACACTTTACCCCCCTGTGGTTTAATTTTTTGTACATAACCCCTATATAGTTTTAAAAACTATACATAACCCCCTTATGGTTTGAATTAAAGTGTCAAAGTGACGAAATTTGCAATCCGTGACGGAGTCATCTAAAATATCAAAAATACTCCTATGTAAAATTGAAAATTATTTATTAACCACATGGGGGTTATGTGTATATTTTGAAAATCATAAGGGGTTATATGGTAAAATATTAAATTATAAAGAGCTTATATAGTAAAACATAAAACCATACGGGGTTAGTATGTCATGTATATTATGTTTATATATTTTGGTCACTTTACCATTTTAATTTTTAAACAAAGGTAATTTCAATTTCTTTATAGGTTCCATTACGAGTGATCATTTCCGTCACTTTGACACTTTAATCCAAACCATGAGGGGATTATGTATAACTTTTGAAACCATAGAGGGTTATATACAAAAAAATACTAAACCATAGGGGGGTAAAGTGTAATTTGCCCTAATTTAAAATCCTTTAATAAACAAAAATCAGTCCCTGCATTTGCTATGTATACATTTTCAATCAAGTTATCGTGTATACATAACGCGGTTCTCCAATAAACATTTTCGGGTTACATTTTCAATCAAGTTGATTTTTCGGGTTACCTCCTACAAACTTACCAATAAAATCAGGGATAACACGGCCATCACAAAACCTCCCGAGGGATATTTGAAGAAAGATTCTCCGTACGGTGGAAAGTTGGTCCACTTGTGTTGATGTAGTTGTTATTTCCAGGATCAATGAGTGAATCACCTAAGACGAAGAGGGCAGCAATGGTTTTTCGATGATGGTCAACATGATGGAAACAATACAATGGGGTTGTTAGACTTGCAAAGGACAACTAATACTACAATTAAGCAGAGTTGGATACACGAATTAGCCAGGTTAAAGCTTAATTCTATATTCTTTCGTCATCTTCATGGTACAGTGCCTGTATTTTTTCTTTTTCTAAGTACAAGTTGGATTGAAGTTTTATGTTGGTTTTATATGAGGATTATTTTCTTCGGGTAACTTACTAATAATCCCCATGTGGTTTCATCTATTACCACATAATCCTTCTTACGTTTCAAAATATTCATCACCCCCTATGATTTAATGTAAACTAGAAATTTAACGAAAAATATTCTATGGATTGTCATTAATTGAAATACTAGTGGTGCCCTTATTTAAATGGTAAATCAAATGATGATTTATCCGCCTTATATAAAGCCAAAGGGGGATTACATGGATAAATATAAAAATTACAGGTGGTAAAGTGGATATTTATGTAAACCATAAAGGAGTTAAGTGAATATTATGATTTCATAATACGCACTTTTAAAGCACGGGTGGTTTAATCACTATAAATAATTATGCATTCCGTCCATTTTTCACATTATATAAAACTACAGGGGGTTATATAGTTATTTTGAAACCTTAGGGGATCATCTATCATTATGTAAAACTTTAGGAGGTTATATGTAATTTATTGTTTATTGATACAAAGAATAAATTTCATCGAATAAATTTACACTAATGAAAGAAAATGCATCAAATCAAATATGACACAGATGCATACACATTTGAAAATCAAAAGATACACAGGCATTTCAATAGTGCTAAGAAGTTTAAGCCAAGATTTTTGTAATGTGTTCTAGTTTTCTTGTTCGCTTGTTTACTAAGAAAGTATCAATTCAAGCAAAGTAGCAAATGTATCTAAATATTGATTTAGTCTGCTACTTGTAGAAGAAAATTGAGGTTCAAATCTGGCGTCAATTTTCAAACTCAATGTCGGTCCCTCTACTTGAAAACAACAGTCAATAAGCTATATATTAGGTCATCTTCTCTATTTTGCCACGGAAAATGATTTCCATTGATGTTAAAATGTCTCCTTTGAATAAAGGTGAAGCTAATGGACAATATGGAGCTGCTATGTATGGGGAATTGGATATGGAAACAAAAATGCTTCTGGACATCGCATCAGTAGCATTTGGTTTCATCAAAGCAAATTAAGGGCTATATTGCACTTTTTTGTTATGCTTGTTTTCGGATATTTGGACCATGGATCATATTAAAGATTTTTTTAGAAAAGTATGATAGTTAGCATAACCAGGAAGCGTGGTCAGCTAATCAATAGAGAGAATTGATGTTCCCTTTTTCTTTTCTATGTGGAAAAGAAGCATAGCATTAGATGTCAGTTTCATTATTCAAAGGAATAGTGTATATTTCCACAGGTAGAATTGATAGTGGACGGAGACTTGGCATGAAAAAACAAAACGGTCAATGTTGTGTAGCATTTGGCTTCCATAGGTAGCATGACCCGCCTTCCGAATTCCAGGGCTCTTGTCACTATTATTAACAGAAAATTTTTGACCGAACAGCCCCTTATGGCAAGTCAGGGAGTTTAGGATAGAAAAGAAAAGCAGAAAAAGGAATGGAAGAGAATTTGCTGTTGTTTAAAAGTTTTAGAAGGAAGTAGAATGATTTTGGATATATACATATATCAATAAAATTTTATTCAATAGTTTTGCGAGAATAAAGTGGACAAATTGAAAAAGTTTTGCAAACTTCCCTCAGTTGTCCTTTGCTTTCCGCCCGTTTTCAGTCGGAAAAATTTTACAAGGTAGCAGCACTTGGAATTCTTCAAAATCCATTCGTTTCTTTTCTTTTTGGGTTTCACTTGAGAGTCCCAAACATAAAAGAGCACAACTTTCTCTTCGTTTCTGCTGAAACCTCAACTCCCAAACGCACCATATCTTGAGTAGATCAGGTTACAATGAAATCTGAAAAAGTGATTTGAGATTATGAGGCCAAGTGATATTGGAGGGTCCAGCCCACATGAGCTCCGCCAATTGCTGGTTGGCCGCTTGAGTTGGATGATTGGAGTCAAAGAAGAAATAATCTTGTGGATTGTCACATAGCTCGTATTCTTTGAATCCTCCCCTCCCTCCGCAGCTGCGAGCTCCTCGAAAAGGACCACTCCCGCAGCATGCACTCTTAACTTCTTTAAAACCTTTTTATTCAATTAAAACAAAGTGCAAAAATGGAAACTCATTGTTAGTTACTCCACCATGCAATGCTAGTTTGCTAGAAAAGTTTAGCACTGCTATGGTTAGCGGATTCGAGATTTCTAGGGTTGTCAAATTTAATTGCACCCTGTATAATATATGTACCAGCACAATAGATGCAGACAATATCACAATAAGTTTAAGCACTTAGACCCTATTTGATAACCCATTTCAACACTTAAATTTAATGGATTCAGATCTTAATATGTTCAGACCGTTTGATAACAAAAAATTAAATATATGAATTAATTAAGTTGCACTGAATTTCCTAAACAAAACTTACTCCTAAAATTAAGTGATGAGCTATTCACTTATCATTGAATGTGATATGCACTCAAATATATTAATTTAATACTTAACAATTCAATAACTTAATGGATTCAAATTTTAGTTTTCAGATTTCAGATTTTAAATTTCAGTTTTCAGATTTCAATTTTATCAAATGCACCCTTAAACAATAACATGAAAGATATATAATTACTCGGATAATTGCAAGATTACTCAATTAGTACGTATGTAATTTTTATAGTTGGAGTACGAATACTAACAAGAAATAAAGTTGATTGCATGTACCGTATTTTGATGGATTGTCGAACATTTCAACAGCAGTGGTGAAGATGTCAAAATATGAATATCTAAAGCCTTTGAGCTGCTTCTGCAGGTGCTTGAGTTTCTGGGAAAGCAAGACATTGTGTAACTTGGCCAAAGCTGTAATCTGTCCATTGCACTCTCCAGTCCCCCCAGCAGCCAAATCGGCAGCTCTAAAGAGTGGCAAACATCCTATAGGTGGCATATTTACAACTCCAAATTTTCTCCCACCTTTCTTGTATATTACCTGTTATGCATGCTAATAATCACTTCGCCTTGCTCTACAATGGCTAACTTACTATTGTCTAGTAGTAAAAATTAAAAATTTACCTCGAGAGCAGCTGTAATGTTGCCAACCACCATTGCTACATAATCCTTTGGTTTGTCGCTCGAGTAATCATTAGCCCCTATGCTAAACAAGTATACAGAATTGGACACGATTCGTTCTGCTCCTCCTTTACCGAGATTCGACCTCAACTGTTTTTCAGCCTGGTTAAAATACCATAACTGCTTTTTAAGGTCGATAACCTGAGAAATGACTCGAGATCAATAACCTATATATATATTGGAAAATGGCAATATTATATCATTGGTGTTAATTACTCTTAGTGACAATTCGTAAGTGAATTACATACCAATCCGGAAAAGGGTTCAACTAGAGCACCAGCGCCACCAGATGCAAAATTTGCACCATAAGCTAACTGATACCGGTAACCAATTTGGAGATAAGGTGGAATGAAAGGGAGCTTTGCGTATTCAGCTGCAAATTGTCGTTACAGCAAAGTAAGCCTGTTATTCATGTATAATTAAGTGCATATTTGTTGAATTTTAGGCTAGCTCCTATATACTTACCAATAAAATCAGGAATAACACGGCCATCGCAAAATCTCCCTGACGGATATTTGAAGAAAGATACTCCATATGGCGGAAAGTTGGCCTGGGCATCTCTACTTGTGTTGATGTAGTTGTTATTTCCAGGATCAATGAGTGAATCACCGAAGACGAAGAGGCCAGCAATGGTTTTGGGATATTGGTCATCATGATGGAAACAATCCGATGGGATTGTTAGACTTGCAAGGACAACAAATACTGCAATTAAGCAGAGTTGGATACACGAATTAGCCAGGTTAAGCCCAATTCTATATTCCTTGGACATCTTCATTATAGACTGCCTTTTTTTATTTTTTACTATTCTGGTTCAAGTTCGATCGAAGTTTCATAGGAGGATTGGTTTAGTAACTACACAATACACATGCATTGTTACAGTGCTAAGAAGTTTCGGCCGATATTTAAAAAAAAAAAAAAAAAAAAAAAAAAAGGGTCCATTTTTCTTGATGTTTACTAGTAAACGATCTAAATATTGAATTAGTGTGCCGGTGGAAGAGGAAATTCAGGTTCCAATTTGGCGTCAATGTTCAAACTCTGAATATTAGGTTGTCTTTTAGTCATCCTTGGAAAATGATACAAATTGATGTTAAAGTGTTTCCTTTGAATAAGACTGAAGCATGCTAATGGTCAATATAATTCAATATAGAGCTACGTTTGCCTTTCTTTTATCCATATGGAAACGAAACACAATACTATTTGGCCTTTCAAGAAAAACGAAAGAAAATACTACCATTAGATTGTAACTCGTAAGTGATAGAATTTCAGGTGTTTCTACTTTCTATCAAATAAATGAATCCATAAGTACTCCAAGGCCAGAGTATAAGGAGAATCAACCATGTATTGGGACTTGGTTATGGAAAGGAAAAATGCTTTTGGACATCGTATCAGTACCATTTGGTGTCATTTAAGTTTTAAGTAGGCCACAAACAGGGTATAATCAATGAAAATCTATTAATTACTAACCCAAACAAGCATTTTTGCGTTGCATGATAGACATAATCCTCAAATTCGAAGGCAAATTACCACGTAATGATTAAGGTTGAAATTTCAAATTTTAAAGGGCAAATTACACTTTACCCCCTTGTGATATAGTTAATTTTTACATAACCCTCCTATAGTTTTAAAAACTATATATAACCCCCTCATAATTTAGATTAAAGTATCAAATGACAAAAATGATCATCCGTAACGAAACATATCACAATATCGAAATTACCCTTGTTTAAAAACTAAAAGAGCTGAAGTGACCAAAATATATAAACATAATATGCATGACACTCTAACCCCATATAGTTTTATATTTTGTCATATAATCCCCTTATGATTTAATGATTTATCATAGAACCCCCTTATGGTTACTAATATATATACATAACCACCTGTGGTTAATAAATAATTTTCAACTTTATATAGGAGTATTATTGATATTTTAATTGATTCCATTATGGATTGCAAATTCTGTCATTTTGACACTTTAATCCAAACTACAAGAGGGTTATGTATAACTTTTAAAACTATAGGGGAATTATGTACAAAATTACTAAATCACAGAGGGGTATAATTTATCCAATTTTAAAAATTATGAGTTCAAATCTTCCTTTCTCCTAAATCGTAAAATTTAAAAGAAATATAGAGAGAATTGACGCTCCCTTTCTTTATCTATGTGGTACAGAAGAAAACGTTAGATGTCAATTTCATTATTCAAAGGGGCAGATTACATTACAATAGGCAGAATTAATCGTGGACAAAGACTTTGATTAAAAAAAAAAAAAAGACAAAGCGGTCAACATTATCAGAAAAATAAAACTAAAAAGAAAACAAAGCAGTCAATGTAGTGTCGCATTTGACTTCTTGCGAAGCCAAGCAAAGTGAAGGTTCCGCCTTTGGAATTCCGGGGCTCTTGTCGCCATTATTGACGGAAAATAAAATTTTTTACGGAGATATCATTTACAAATGGGTAAATTACAGATAACTCCCATGTGGTATTATATCATGTTAGATGACTACCTTAACATTTTAAAATGGTTATATAACACCTGTAGTTTTATGTAAAGGGGATAATGGACGGAAGATACAATCAGCAATTATATGAGGTACATTTCAAAATTACCTGTGATGAAATCATAATATCTTCTTAACCCTTGGATGGTTTGCATAAATATTTACTTTACTATTACGTGATTTTTGTATTTATCCATGTAATTTTCTTGTGATTTTATATAAGGTGATTAAGTCATTATTTGATTTAGTATTCAAATAAGGGCAGTGTTGGTATTACAATTAATGACATTGCATAGGTTATTTTCCTTCAAATTTTCACTTTATATGAAGTCTTTGGCAATAGATGAAACCATAGGAGTTATTTATAATTTACCCTTTCCAAATCACGTGATGAACTGACGATGGGCTTAAATTTGGCTGGATAGCGAATCAAATTTTATCAATAGCCCAATTCCGCTTTGAAGCAAAGTTTTTTTTTCCTAGGAATGTTTTATAAATTCCCTTCCGTTTGTATCCCTTACAAATTTCAATTAAAAAAAAAGTCCAATTTAAATTTAAGTAAAGAAACTCTTTTATTTCTGCGTTCAACATCTTTCCTTTGTCAAATTTTTTTTCTCGTTTATTTTCTTCATTTCACATAATTAGCTTCTTTCATTCTTAAAGACATTAATTATATTGCTCCCAATCCACTATACATTTCTTCATTATTGCTCCCAATCCACTATTGTAGGTTGATGTTTTATACCTCTATTACTTTGTTTTGGTCATTGTTATTTTCTCTTAACTTCTTTCTCATGATACATTGGGCCTCAATTGCTCTAACTTTCAATGATTGCCCCCTCACTTTTTTGTTTGAGGGAGTGCAATATAATGTTTTTGTAGTTTGAGTTTGAGGAGTGCAAACAACAAACTCATAATTGGTTTGAAACAAGACTAAAATTATTTATGGGTACCAAAGAAGTTTTCCAAACTTTGAGGGGATATTTGCCCACCTCATGGACACAGCTGATAGCTCCGCCCCTGGACTCGCATAGTAGCAATTAATGGGCCGGATTCAAGTTAAAGTGCCTCAAATCAAGTCCAGTGCATGAAACATGAATGAATACGACAGAAGCTCTGAGTTCTGCTAAAAGATTAGGTGGAAAGCATTAATTAGCCAAGATCACCCAATAATCAACAGGAATTGATCTCAAAGGGAATAACTGAAATTGTAAATGGAAAATGTCAGAAAAACACAGCGAAACTCCTATACCTGAATGTTGCAAACCTCAACAAAGATCTGCTGGAAGGTCTTTAGGATCAAGTTCAAAAGATTCCTCTGGCACACCTAGTCTCTTACTGCCGGTCATCTTACTAGATGGCACTTTATGGGAGAACCTGAAGAGCTCTTTGTCCTCTATCAAGAATGAATCTTTCTCACTCTGGCTTCTTCTCTGAAATAAACTAACAAACCCTTCCAATTTGTCCAAGTAAGCAACTCTAATGCCCTTAGATTTTCTGCCAAGAACCTCAACTATTTGATACTTCCATTGTCTGCGTTTTTCAGGGCTCGAAGACCACCTGACAATATCCCAGTCCTTATAAAGGGCCCAAATTTCTCCTATACTGGGATGTATCAAGTAAGAACTACGCTTAACTTTGCACCATACTTGATCAGAAAGCCTATCAAGAGACAATGACAAAGTCTGTTCTTTCCCACGTTGAAACACCCCACAACCAACAGGTAACCTGGCATCTATCCACTCCTTCCAACCCTGATGACAAACAGGTAAGTTTGCATGCATAAACTCCTTCCAACCCTTCTTCCAAGCTCGATAATTTGGAAGAGGCTGAAGCCATACTACGCGCAACTTTGCAAGACCAGAGTCTCTAGATTCAAATACATCTACAACTAGGAAATATGATCTTGGTAAGTCATCTATTTCCCCATAGGTAGCCCATGTTTGTCCAGCAGCCAATCTTTTTAGTTTGTCCTCATCATTGAAATCATTGATCAACCATTTTGAGTAGTCAATGGGATAGGAATTTGAAGTATAGTTTGGACCTGGACATACAATTTGTTCAACATTAGTATAAGGCCCCTTAATCGCTCCTAGTCCTGGCAAAATCTGGTTGTCTTCCTCACCAGCAAACTCTGAAGGGCCTGATTCTGAATCGAACTCCTTATGATCACTTGTTGCATCTACAACTGACTCATGATGATCATCGCATCTTGAATCAGCTAAACCTGACTGTTTTATATCTTTTGCCGCAATTTGTTCAACTTCATTGTCATCTGTGCTGTTGAAGCTCCCTCCAAAATCAACATGAGGACGACATCTCTTGGAACTCTTGCAGCTTCCATTCTTGTCTGTACCTTCCCTTTTCCTGCTTCTGTGGTCCAGTTGTTCTTCCTCTGATGGATCTGGATTTGTTAAATCACATTGCTTACTGCCTTGTTCTATCGACTTTTGAACAGAGTCAAGCTCTCTGTCTTCCAGATCAGGTTCGTTTATCAAACTCAAAATCTTTTCTCTGGCTTCTAGTTCTTTCTCTTTAGCTGAAAGTTCCTCCTCCTTTAGGACCAAAATCTTTTCCCTGGCTACAAGTTCATTCTCTTTAGCAACAAGCTCCTCTTTCTTCAAGCCCAAAACCCTTTCCTTGATTTTTATTCCCTCTTTCTCGTGATGAATCCCATTTTCTGTCCTCTCGACCAGGTTTTCAATCAACTCCAGCTCTTTCATATCATCATCTAATCTCCTTTCTTCAAACTGGATTTCCTCAAAACATTCATCAACCAATTTTTTATTGGTCTGAAATTGTTCCACCTCCAGTTCCACTTTTTTAAAAAGCCCTTCTATCAACAGCTCTTTCTCATTCAATTTCTCCAGTCTAATCATTACATTCTCTTGAATCAACCCCAGTTTCTCCCTTCTAATTTCCAATTCTTTAAGCCCTTTATTCAGCAAGAAATGAGACGTTTTCTCCTCCTGTTGCATAGATTCTCGAATCAAACTGAGCTTTTCTGAACTTTTCCTCACTATTTCTTGGACTACTTGCAGCTTCTTCTCTTTAGCCTCCAACCCTTTCAAGGATTGCAGCAAATATCTTCGAACCAAATCCAATTTTTCCTCCACCATTTCAGCTGTATTCTTGGAATTATTCATATCAGCTAAATTTAGTTGTTCTTGCAACTTCACCAATTCAGCTTAGAACTACTAGACCAATTCAAGTTTGAGCTGAAATTTGTCGCAAAATGACATTGACAAGCATCCGCTGACACGAATCCGGGAATACGAGGAACTCTAGAGTGTAGGCTGTGGCTTTTGGCGGAAAAGGACCTCAAATAATTAGGCGCTTAAAACGGTTGAACTTCTTTTTAGAAAACAAATTCGGCTCTGATTGACTGAGCGCCACATTTTCCCACATGAGGCTGTGGCCTTGATGATGATTAGTAGTAATAGTAGTAGCATGCGAAATTACATGGGGAAACTTTTTATGTGTACATTATAACTTTACAAACCTCCCCTAGATTTTCACTAATATCAGTTAATTAGTACCTCTGGAGTTTTAAAAATATCACTTATCGTGCATGTTAATGAGATGGCATCATAATCACGTACCCTTGCAACATATGAATTGATAAAATTATCGTCACTACATTAACAATTCTTTAGACATAAAAAAGGATATGGAAGAGAAAAAATGGAAATTGTCAAAATAAAATGGTTTTGTTTAACCAATTTTTTTACACTTAAACCATCCCAATTAGTTAACGCTCCTATAACATGACTTCAGTTTTATTTAGTGTTTTTACGGAAAATTTTCCCCTTTTTTAACAAACAAGCCTCGTAGCCTATTATTAGGCAAAACCTAAGTCATTTTTCATTTTCTTTTCATTATTTACTACTCAACTTTTGTCAGGCAATATTGGTTATTGCAATTGCTTGAGAGATTTTTCTCTCATTTGCCTAAAATCAATGATTTTTGTCGAAACTTGTTCATGTAACTTTTCCACCTAGATTATGCTTCGACATCAATTATTTAGGCAAAAGAACAAAAAAAAAATGGAAGAGAAAAAACCAAATTCCATAAATAATGGGTATCCTAATTATATTTTTTCACTTAAGCACTCTTTCTCTTACTTTCTGTCATTTTATGCCAACTTATATTAATTTATCCCTACTATACTAACAATAAGTTAAAATTCATAAACAATAAGTTATACTAACAAGTTTTTCAGCATTCAAACATCTATCTCCTCCACTTTCTTAGACTTCCGATACCAAAATTATATAAAATTTCCTTCATTATTCTAACAATTATGTAGGCATAACTAATCTAAAAAAAAATATGTATAAAATAAAATACTATTCTAATAATTATTGTTGCACTTAAAACCAAAACCAATTTAGTAGAAAATCCAAAATAAAATAACACAAAGCAGTAGAGTTGAAAGAGAAATAGATCTCTTTCCTTAAATGATTATTTGAACAATATTTTAATGATATTAAGGTGATATTATTACAAAAGATATGGTTGAAGGAGATTCAGTGATTATTTTTGAATCTTTAGGGATGCTAAGTGATATTAGCAAGAACCTCAGGGGAGGTTTATGGAATTATTCCTAAAAATTTTCAGTCAAAACCTTGTTAGAGGTATATAAGAACCTCCTTTGAGGCCTATGATAGTAGCACTGGCCTCCCTTGAGGTTTTAAAAATTTTAGAAACCTCCCCTAAAACAAGTTAATTTAACAAGTCAAGCCCAATTCGTAAAAACAAACAATAAAAAATTGGATTCAGGAGAGAGAAGGCAATATAATTTTAAAAATGCCCCTCATATGTTACATTAGTTAATTAATCTAGTATAAAAGCATAAATTATTATTTAGTAAAAGTAAATAATTAGGAGGTATGAGTACAAATGTTGGCAAATGCAAAGCATCAATTTCAGACTTCTGCAACTATTTGTAACGGTTTTTTGTAATAGTTACTTTCGGGAATACTTATATAACAACAGCAACGAACAATTGGAGAGTAAATTTCACAGAGTTTAGATTCAAGAATTTGGGGTGCAATCACTAAAAATATAGTAAGAAGACTAGTTTCAACCACAAATTGAAATAACAAAATATGACCTATTCAAGCCTTAGTGAAGGCTTGAACAAATATTGCATTTTTGTAGTTCTAAATTGTGATTATTTAGAAATTGATGCCTTTTCTCATGACAATTTAGAAATTTTTTTTAGTTTTAAATTGTGATTATTTGTATATATTCAATTAATTACAGATTTACTTGATTAAATCCACTTAGTTGCCAAATATCTTATAGCCTGTAAGACTACTACAGTCATTTAATCGCCTGAGATAATCATTATTTTGTGACAAGGGAGGCTCTAAAAATTGCCAAAATTATTTTGTGTCATTTCACCAGGCTTGATATAAGCATTGGGCCACAATTTTATGACAAGGGACGTTTCTAAAATTTTTAAAATTTTGAGGGAGGCCAGTGAAGTTGTCAGAAACCTCAAGGGCAGTTTTTAAACTTATCCCATTATACATTGAGCCCTTTAATGTGGGGTTACTTGCTCTGAAACTCTCAAGACAAATAATGAACACAAATAATATAGAACAAGATTGTTAAATTTTGTGGTTTAGGGTTTAACAATCTTGTAATATAGAACACAAATAATGTACAAAAATTTAAAACTCTGAACACAAATAATATAGAACAAGATTGTGGAAAATATCTTATAGTGTTTGCTTTTGTATAGTATTGTATTTTTTAACGAAATGAAGTATTTTTATCCTCATGATATATATTTTTTTCATTAGTAATATGAGTTAAAAAAATACCATAAGAACTGAAAATATATCATTGTCTGGATAGTCCTGAAGGTCTCGCCTAAGAAATTCCCCTCTTTGAGTACTGTGATTTCAAAAGTGGTGATTAGACAGACTTTGTGAGCCAAATAATTATAGCTTTTGACTTTGTGAACCTTACATTACTTTCCAGAAAAAAAAAAACGAAGAGAGTAACTATCTTTATTGTAGTAACATTTATGATTAACACTGAAATTTTCAGCTGGAAATCAGAAATTGATAATAATGGAAGGTGGAATCTCAAAACATTCATCATCCAGCACTAAAACAAAATAAATTTACAAAGGACTGTTCTGGTTGCAAAAATTATTCAAGAACATTACATCTGATTATGCTTTATGCGTCATAAAACGGCGGTTAGATTGATGGGGTTTCAAAACCTTCAAGTGCTGCAAATTATGTCTTCAATCTGAATCAATAATCCTTTTCGACTTTCAATGCATTTCTCCATTATATTCATCAGAAAACAGAGCAAAACAGAGTATTAATGAACATCATCTTGACCATCATCATATTGTTTAAAGAAAATGATCAGCTCTCAATCTAGTAAGCAAACAATCAAACAGACTAAAAGTTTCAGCTATGAATGAATGAATGTCTCATCATCTACTCCTGAACTCAAGAAAATCAAAGTCTAGAACTCATACAGAGTTTCAATCTGGCAACAAGAAAATGATCCACTGGGAAATAACAGAACCACCCAAGTATTATCGAGTCATTATGGCCTAATTGAACTGCTCAGTCAATGGAATGCGCGATGTTATGGCAATATTAGAAGCATCAAACTGGCTAATTCTAGAAATCATTTATCATCATCAATGGAAATTACGCAACCTCATGCTGCGCTCAAATTTTTGCAGATTAACGGGCTTCTGGAAAAAGGGATGCTCCAGAATCTGCTTCGCTGTAGTCAGCTTTTGTTCTTCGAGGCACAGCAACACCACTTCCAAGAAATCCCTTGAGAATTCTCTCTCATCAGCATTATTGTTCAATTTGTTCTTATTCTTGCGAAAGAACTTCATAGCCTTCTTGAATTTTTGTGCCAGCGCTGCCATAGCTTTCTTCTTCTGCTGCTGACCTTCCTGTTGCTTTATTAATTTTTTCTCCGGGCTCTCAACAGAACTAATGTTCAGCAGCTTCTCTAGTGCAGGCAATTTGATCGTTGAGTTCTTGAGTTCTTCATCAGAAACTTCCAATTTTTCCTTCCCTTTCTGCTTGGCTTTTTCTTTTAATTCTTGATCATCAGAAACTTCCAATTTTTCCTTCCCTTTCTGCTTGGCCTTTGCTTTCATTTCCTGATCATCAGCAAGTTCCACTTTTTCCTTTCCTTTCTGCATGGCCTTTTCTTTCATTTCCTGATCATCAGCAAATTCCAATTTTTCCTTTTCTTTCTGCATGGCCTTTTCTTTCATTTCCTGATCATCAAGAATCACCAACTTTCCCTCTGCTTTCTGCATTGCCTTCTCTTTCACTTCCTGA
Organism: Coffea eugenioides; assembly: GCF_003713205.1. NCBI lineage: Eukaryota > Viridiplantae > Streptophyta > Magnoliopsida > Gentianales > Rubiaceae > Coffea > Coffea eugenioides. Next base: position 70,612,242 of record NC_040036.1, read on the forward strand.
TCGTCATCAATTACCAATTTTTCCTTCCCTTTATTCTCGGCCTTCTCTTCTTCTTGCTCATCAGGATAGCCCAATTTCAGCTTCAGAATCCTGATCATATTGTTGGCCAAAGAAACCAAATCCGCATTCCCAGTGCAATTTCTTGGTAAAGAACCAAAGCCCATCTCCAAAGCAGTAATCCCCAAACCCCGTATCCCGTCATTGGGATATCTACCTTCTCCCCATGCAGGTCCAGGATCCACAAAGTGCTTCACTGGATCAAAAGCAAGCTTAATGGTGCTGAGAACTTTCTTAGTATCTACACAGATGTTACTGGAATTAACGGCATTATGACCAATAAACAAGGAAACATGGAGATAAGCGAGACCAGCCAGAATGTCTCGCATAATGATGGCTATGAAATCTTCAGGCATCCCATTTGGGAACGCTGTATGGATTATGTGTCTCAGAGATTGCTCTTCAGGAATGCCTACAGTGGTAGGAAGGATGTATGGGCTTTCCTTCTCTGACGGGGGATCACTTGAAGTTGCCATTTTCCTTGAGCTCCTGATCAATGTTCTTGTTGCTTTTCTTTTCTTTCTTGGAGTTTCTTGGCTTGATTCGTTTCACTTTCTTGATAGAAAATTATGAAGAAGAAACTAAACGATCGGAAATGGTTACTGCGAATTGAAAAAATGAGGTGGGAGGGAAAGAAGTGGGACTTGAGGGTCGAATGTATATAGAGTATTGGGAGATTGGTTTGCGCTCTTGAAAACCGTTAAGACGGTTAACGGTTACAGGATAGCCCAATAAGAACAAACAACAAAGATACATAAAATACAAAACTATTATTATTCCTTTATGGCCCAATGATGAATGATGGCAGCCTCCAAATAGTGGGAATTGGAATACTGGATGGGTTTTGAATGGTGCGAAGAATTTTTGTGGTAATTAATACTGATGGAAATATTATGTAAGTTTTAATTTTGTTTTAATAAAAATTTACAATGAAAAGAATTGAGTTTTGGGCCAGGAAGAGGGATTTCACAATTTTGGATGGGTTTGGACTTATTATCGATTGGTCCCCAAGGTTTGGCAGTTCTACCATCAACCTTCTGGACCAGGCAAACGTTTAACAAACAACCTCCTAGACAAAGCATATGTCTGGCTTCCGTTACGGAATGCGTGAAATTATCTTAAAACCCTTTAATTGTATATGTGAAATCCTTCCACACAATCTAATTTCCCCAAATTCATGAAGATTTGCATATGTTAGTTATCTTGGCTCGTTTTTTTTTCGTCTTTTTACTTGTTCTTGTAGTTGATTTTAATTGTTGTTAGGTCAAGGAGGGTATAGGTAATTTTTCCAAACTTCGGGGCTTAATTGGTAGTTTCTCTAAACTTTAGGGGAGGTAGATGTAATTTGATCAATCCTTTATGAAGCCTTCAATGTATTGTGTACTATTAAAATGTATAAGGGTCAATAATGCTAATAATGGTGTGTTAATTAATTAAGGGAGTGAAAAATATGTAGGCAATTGTGGTTTTTAAACTTTTCTAAAATTCAATTTGATTCTTAATGTTTAAAAAACTTTGTTTCATCTTCAAATTTTGCAATTTGATTTTAAATTAGTACTCTCACTAAATTCAAGCAAGTTAATAAGTTAAATCATTCAAATCACATGGAATCAAAAATTTTTTTTAATCATTACTTAATTAAAACTAAAAACAAATTGTCAAATTTGAGGATTGAATTAAAACTTTTTTCATATTAATTACCAAATCAAATTCGGGACCAAGTTGACAAAATAATTGATATCATTTATTTGTGAAATAATTATTCAATGGGTAAAAATCAATCATTGGCACGCGCCTTGAAATTTAGAAAAGCATTACTTTCATCCCTTCAAAATTAATTGAATAGCACATAGACCCCTTTTCATTAGACTTTCTATTAAAAATTCATAAATGGTGTATGATAATCATGTCAATTGTTTATTTTCAATACTGTTGATTTTAAAGCAACAATATTGCACATATATGTTAAACAAAAAGCAAGGTACTTGGCATTGGCTGATCTGATGAAGATGACCTTTTTTTTTTTTTTTTTTTTTTTTGGCAGGCCGATGAGGACTTGACAATTAGCAAATCGATTTAGGTTTGTTACTAGTTATAGAATTAGGCTTACCATTAACTGACTTTCTTTAAAAGTTGCCAAAGAAATTACATATGAGAGTAGAGGCCCAAGGAAAGTACTTGCAAATCCATATTAGAGAAAGCACAAAGGAGCCTTACACTTGATGTGGATAATCCTAGCAATCTAGATGCAACAAGGGCTCAACCTTTTGAATTCAATCTAACTCTATCAAGCTTCATCGTGTATATGAATAGGGAGGAAAGAAATCCAAATCGTATAAATAAATGCATAATAATGGCATGAATAGGAAAATTTCTGACTCTAATTTCATGGGGATTGATCATGAAGATAAAAAAGATGTCAAACTTAGGGAGCATTTGATAAAACTGAAGTTTGAAATCTGAAATCCATTAAATTAGTAAAATGTTAAATACTAAATTTGATACGTTTGAGTGTATATCACATTAAGTAATAAGTGAATAACTTATTACTTATTTTTCGGAGCAATTTTTGCTTGGAAAATTCAGTGCTCCATAATGAATTCAGATGTTCTAATTTTGGTTATCAAACGCGTGTGAATATGTTAATATCTGAACCTATTAAATTTAAATGCTGAATTAAGTTATCAAACAGGGTCTTAGTCGAAAAGGAGTTTCTATAAAATTTGATTTAAATACCAGAAGAAACTACGACTTTATTGGCATCAATTGAACTGTTTTCCAGCCAAATACCTTACAATTTCATTCATATACCCTGCAATATAGTTGGAATTTGTTTACATGTTGATTTTAATAGAGAATTCAATATAGCTCAACGATTGAAGAAATTTTGCCCTTTTTCTGAGTTATGTATATCTATATTCATTTACTTTGGTCCCTATTATTTTCGAAGCTATTCAATTTGTGTTTAACAAAAGAATTTCTTTTTTGATTATGTAACTTGGAAGTGAATATCAAGTAGTGGATAAAAATCAGTTCAAATACATCGATCTAAAGATATTTGTATTGCCAGGAAAAACCACATTTGTATTTGTTTCAAATATAAAAAAATTAAAATCTCTTTAACATTCAACTTCTTATTAATAACATCAATTGAGAAAAAAATGGTAAATATAGATTTGAAATTGATATTTTTTAATATAATTTTTTGTTTATCAGATACTTTTTAGACGATCCTAAAATCACGCAGTTTCACGCATTAGAAATTGGTAGAAGAAGTCGTAATTTCAGTAGTTTATTGGGACAACGCCTTTAAACGTCACACCTCAAGATAGTTGAACTTGAGCCATTTATAGAACGATGTGAAATATGTTCCTAAAAGTTAAGTCTTCTAATAATATCAAATTTTTACGCCCCATTTTGAAATATATTCCCCAATATCAAGTATTATTTCTTTAAGAAAATCATAATATTATACCTTCATGGAGGCCAGAAAGTTTACTCCAGAAAAAGATGAATTGATGAGCAAGAATAGGGAAAACCAGAGCGATCCACCTCCCTTCCAGAATGGGGCTAAAGAGTATCAAAGTGAAAAGGTACTTGGATTGTGTAGCAGATTGAATTGAATTACTGACCAAATGTTGATGAAGATTTGGCAGGACAGCAGCCTCTGAATGTTATTTGGAGCCTAAATTTGCTAACTATAGTTTTCCTGATGGGGACCTAATGACATGGGAAAGCTTGAAATTCAATTCTGTAAGCAGTACAGAATATTGATAATGTTGGAAGGTGGAAATCATAAACATTCATCATCCAATATTAAATCAGATCATTTGCAGAGTTTTGTTTTGGTTACAGAATTTGCCTTGAGTATTCCAATTATTCATGAACATTACATTGAATTATGCTTTATGCATCATGTAAGAGAAATAATGGAACTTAGAACATGTATCATTAAAAAACTTGCAGGGAGATTTCAAATCCTTCAGATGCCACAAGTAAATGTTTATACTCTGAAACTGTCTTTTTAAACTAACTTCAGAAAACAGAGTGAACGAATTGATCAGCTTCAATCAAGCATGCATACAAACGATCAGGCTAAAAAGTTTCACCTATGAATGAATGTCTTACAAAAGAAATGAATGCCAACAACTCCTGAAAAGTTTCAATTTCCTAACAGGAAATTGATGGAATTAGACATAGCAGTGCCATCTAAGTATCATCCAAATCTTTATAGTCTAATTGAACTGCTCAGACAGTGGGATGGATGATGTATGAACAACATGAAAACATCAATCTGGGTAATTCAAGAAAACACTATCACCAAAGGATGATCTGGAATATTTGACCTTAGCCTTCAGGCTTCACCTCTTATGCTGAGTTCAAATCTTGCCCTATCACTAGGCTGCCGTAGCCGTAAAAAGGGATGCGCCAGAATCAGAAGTGCTGGAGTAGGGGTTTTTTTATCGAGCAACTCCATCACAACTTGCAAGAAATCCCCTGAGAATTCTCTCCCAATCTCATCATCATTCTTCCTGAAGATGTCCGCAACTTTCTTGTATGCTTTCTTGAGAAATGCCAGAGGATTCATCTTCCCCCGGTCTTTCTTTTCCTTTAGTAACTTTTTCACCAGGCTCTCAACATAAACATCATCCAGCAGCTTCTCCAGCTCAGGCAATTTGATCATCAATTTCTCATTTTCCTTTTCATCATCAACATCATCATCATTTTCCAATTTCAGACTCAGGATTCTGACCAGATTGTTGGCCATAGAAACCAATTGCTCTCTTCCAGTGCAGTTTCTTGGTAAAGAACCGTAAGCCAACTCCAGGGCTATAATCCCCAGACCCCATATTCCGTCAGTCTCCGACCTGCCTAATTCCCATGGATTTCCAGGCTGCACTAAGGGCCTCGTTTCAACATAAGCTAGTCCAATGGCAATGGCTTTTTGGTCAGTAGAAACATAGATATCCCTGGCATTGGTGTTTTCATATCCATATTTCAAGCTAACATGGAGATGATAGAGACCCTTCAGGATATCTCGCAGAATGATGGCTATGAAATCTTCAGCCATGCCATTGACGAATCTTGTGTGAATTGTGTGTCTCAGCGATTCCTCTTCAGGGATGTCATTTAAACAGCGACGGATGTTAGGGAGCGGGCCTTGAGGAGACAGTTCTTGAATTTCTGATGACATTTTCTTTGAGCTTCTGTTCGATTTCTCACTCTTTTGTTCTTCCTTTCCTTCTTGAAATTTCTGCACTTGATTCTTTTCACTTTCTTGATAGAAAAACTCCGAAGAAGAAGAAGAAGAAGAAGAAGGAGAAACTGCAGTGAAGTCTGAGGGAGGGAAGAAACGGATTTGATTTGTGTGGAATATATAGAGAGAGAATCAGAAGGCGGTTTGTGTTTCTTGAAACCGTTAAAAACAGTTGAGGGGTTAAAGCCGCCAAAAAGAATTGAGAGACTGTGAAATAGAACAAGTTACAAATCATGGCAGCTTCCAATTAGTCTGAATTGGACCGGGTTTTGATTTGAGGACCACAAAAGGAATTTTTTTGGTACTAATGAAAGAATTATTGTTATGTTGGTTTGATTAAAAAAAATCAAATAAAAAAGTTCCCTTTAACCCAAACCAAAATAAAAAAAAGGAAAGAAAAATTGATTTTAAAAAATACATTTGAAAAAGAGTGATTTGGCAATCAAAAGGATTGTGTTACGGTGATAGGAAGAGGGAAACTCACTATTTCAACTAATTCAATTGACATAATCTTTAAGTGTTACTAACTGACTTACCAACGACGTCGTCTCATTTTAAATCCTTTCTTGCAGCTGGACTATTCTCTTGGTTGTTACTGTTGTTTAAGTTTAGTGGAGCTCTTATTCTGCTGATAGCTTTCTAAATCTAAGAAGGAAAAATCTTAACAGTTGGTTTTTATAATTGTATCTATTATGGGCACTTGTTAAGATATATTTTTGGTATCATTTTTTGAAAATGTAAAATTAATTAGATAAAGTAAATAAATACAAGAGAGGGTAGGTAAAATTAAATAAGAAAAGTATATAAATGTATATAAATATGTGTGTGTATATATATTTATATGTGTGTGTATGTATATATGGTAAGTTAGGTGAATTTTAAATATATTAACAAGTACCCATTGAGTACCCGTTAAAAAAATATATAACTTACTGTGATTTCTTATTGGTAAATTCAGGAGGGATAGTGATCTCGATTTTTTAAAACATTTAATTTTGAAATGTTTTTTACACAAAAAAATTTGATAATTTACATCCACATTCTCTTAGATTTGTCTTAAATATTAATGGAGCCTATGATTTGTGGAAACTATTGTTACCCCCTTAACCGGACCAATTTAGAACATTTACACATTTTTTTTCCAATAACATTTGCACCCTTGTCATTAGCCAATTAATGTTGACAGTTGACGTTTAATTATATCCGGTTTAGCTTTTATTGAACCCAAATTACCTGATCAACTCGAACATCAAACTATATTTACCTCCTTAAGGTTTGCTTTAATTTTTGAATAAAAGTTAAATTTAAAAAAAATACATCCACCCTCTACCCTTTACTTTTTTTCTTCTTGTTTTGTCTTGAGACAAAAAATGAAATTACAATTATCCACAATCAACATCGAAGATCATTCTACTAACTCTTCACAATATTAAACAATTTAAAAAATTTTATCAAAATGCATCTAGAGGTTAGGTTTTACAATCTTTTCTTATCCTTATTATTTTCCTTTGTTTTTCTACCATTTTCCTATCCTTAAAAATAAAAAACATTTTCAAAACACCCAATAATCTAAGACCGAGGAGCATTTCAAAAAAAAAAATTTGGGATTTAGCAAAAAATTGATAAGATTGGAAGTGGATTGAAATGAAATGAATGTGGTGCAACAGCCTTGCTTCACAAATAGATTTACCACTTTATTGGCAGCTATGGTGGTGGTTCAAACGTGGTTGTGGCGTTGGATCTAGTATTTTTTTAAACAAAAGAAAAGTACCCCGTTTAAGCATATATTTTCGATTATATCTAACTATCTATTAAGACCCAAGAAAAAATTTTAAAAATTCATAATTTTTTATTTCAGTTAATTACAAAGTTAAATAATTAAGAAAGAGATTATTTAAAAGAAACGATACAATCATTGGAGATTAATAATAAGTAAATCTATTACTTTCCAAATTTATATTTTCACTAAACGAGCCCATGAATTTGTGTGAATGGTCAACAATGGAGACAATGATGTCCACCAAGGGATTTGGTCTCTCCAGTGAATTATCTCTCCGTTTTACATAATGCACATTGGGATACATGACATATATTTTTATTTATTAACAAGGGTTAGAATTAGATAAATTTAAAATGATCTTGTACCTTTCTAGTAAATGAAGACACATGTCATCCATCCAGATGTGTATGGTGGAAAATGGAAAGAGAACTCGTTAGAAGGAGTCAAATCCGTCCACCAAACACAAGTTCAACTCTAATTCCCTAATTGGAAAAGATTAAAACAAAAAACCATTAATGATGCTTGATCTCCTCCTTAATTTGGAGTGAATTTGTTTAGATATGTCAATTAGTCAATATAAGGTAAAGGACTCCAACTCTAAATATTCAAAAACATATTACTCTCCCTTCTCCGTTTTCAGAAAAAAGTGCATACTTACAAAAAGATTATTGTCCTAAAACATTGTCCATTTTCAAAAACTTTTTTGTTCCAGAAAATAAGAGTCCACTTTTTAATGAAATTCCTGTAGTATTATTACTAATAATGACAACGTATGGTCCAAAATTAAAAAAAAAGTAAGGATAAAAATGGAAAATGGAATACTTTGATGGTGCATTAAATGTAGTGTACATTATAATTACAAAAAAAGGTTAAACCCATGCAAGTGAACATTAGACATGAACCCGATCTAGTGCAGGAGAGATTCTAAGATGCTCTCCTTGATCATTGGACCAAAGCCCAATGCTTCCTTATTTATTCAAACCATTTATACTATTTCATCACCCCAAGTTCTCTTAAGTTCTATCATCTCTCTTCCAATAAACTTTCTTTCTCCACCTCCTCCTTCCAAAATTTTTACCCAGCTTCCTCCTATAAAAAATCTAGGGAAATTTCTTATTAGGGCAATGGAGCGTTTTATATATTAATAAAGAGGGTGCAATTTTCGTGTATTTTTTTTTTTTATGAAGAGCAGAGGATAATTTACTATAAAAGCAACAAATTAATAATTCACTTGAACAGAAATCATTAACCTTAATTAAATCTATTACCAACTGTTGTTAGATTAATTTTTGCTGCTCGTTGCTCATTGGAGGGTATTTCCTAAAAATTCTACAAGAACATGTAACGTTGAACATCATAACTCTAATTTTCATAAACATTCAAAATCTTGGTAGCAAAGTTATGTGGCATCCTTGGAAAAAAAGGGCCTTCTGGTTTTCTTCTGCCATGACCTGCTAGCCAAGAATTGCTAGCCCTAATACCAAATTTGTTATGAAGCAAAGGAGTGGTCCAATTTCAGAGACAGAATTCAGAAAAAGTTTCGAGACAGAAATTGCCCTAAAATTGTTCTATGAAAACAAATAGCTTCAAGTGGTAAGAGTCTGAATCAATAATATGACAAGAAACTGCAATACTTGTGTATTCTTTAAACTATAATTGCATCAATTGTCTCCAATGGTGCTTTGTGCAAGCAAACTTCAGCACCAACAGATTGTATCAATGTAACAGAGATCAACAATGTGGCAGAACATACAAATGTTTCATTGGAAATATTCAACAATGTAGAAAGGAATAAGCTATAAAGTTAACAGATACGGATATAAAAACAATTAGCACAATTCTCCAGTGGATAGATACACCAAGAATTGAGCATCACCTTTTACCCTCTTAGCACTGGAACTCTAGCAACAAAGGTTTCTTCCAACTCTAAGCTATGCAAATCGAAACAACTACACCTGCACCATCAACGCCCATGGTTAGTCAATCAAATGGTATTGCTGATGATGCATTTCCAATTAGAACGACAAAACTACAGTAAATCAAGCTTTATTGCTGTGCTTGAGTTAAACAGCATCTGAAAATCAATGACAAAGGGCTTGGTTTCTTGACCTAAGAATGAGGTTGATTGCTCATTGCACCTGCACCCTTTCCTCCAACAACAACCTCCCACCCCAATTCACAATTGGAATGGGCCTCTGAAGGACATTTATTCCATTCCACCAACTACTCAAGCATTTAGAAATGCTAACTAACACTATTTGCAAGAACAAAAGCTCAAATTTTCCATCAATGTCTGGCCTGGTATAAAACAACAGTTCAATACATTGCGCAGACAATTCAGCAAGTACTAAGATTCCAAATTATTAGTTTAGATGCATCCAAATTCATCTTTTACAGCTGTGTCAAAAAGTTTTCTACTGTTTCATTCCAGCATAAAATGATTAGGTGGATTTACAGGATGCATAGCACAGCACAGTTATTCCCACACCAGAGTAGTTTCGGCACCGTAACGAAGATTGAGTTAGACAACTATGCTACCAGCTTGTGATGCATAATATCTTTGCAACTCAGGTACTTGAAGAACAAAATCCTATAGCAAAAACATAAGAACCTAGATTTGTCTCATAGCCAGGAACCAATATTTAGGAAGGGCAATAATCATTTGGGTCAATAACATATCGTTTAAGTTTTAATTATTGGTTTACAAAAAGAAAAAAAATGTACCATATAGTTATATAAAACTTCTTGTGGATCCTTGTTTGTTTAAGTGGTATTTTTTCACTTTCAAATAGTAAAGTGGCAAAAGTTTTTATTTTTTTTTAGGGGGGCAATGTGAGAGCAAAAGGAAACTTTTACTCCAAAATTAGGGGTTGCAAATGTGAGACTTGGGTGGAGAAACATCTAGGAGGATTAACATCATTCTTCATCCGAGTTAATAATTTAAGATACTCGTGAATATATCATCAAATTGAAACCTGAAACCTTATGTTATGGTCCAACCAAAAACAACCTCATCTAGCACAATCATTTCCTTAATTCGTAAAAAATCTTTTTACCAACAGCAGAAGTTAAATTTTCAAAAATCAAAATTGGCTGAGAAAATTTACTAGTAGACAACTTTAACCTGCAGACTATGGGATCAGAACCATAAAAGCAGAGACTAGCTTGTATCACAAGAATCATTAGGCAAAAGGGATAATTCATATGAACAAAACAAGCGAAAGGAACTGAATCTCTAAACCATTACAAAACTGAAATATGCTGAAAGTCAATTATTGAAAATTAAACAGCCTTAACCATTTCCCAGGAAATGGAAAAAAGTTAACAGAATATTGCTACTTAGCGTGACCTTTGTCATTGCACATGGTTGTTTCATTTGTGCTCATTTCATTTTGCAAGGATGCGAAAGACCATGGACGTTCAGGCAGTCTTCATGTCATGCTATTCAGGCAAGAATATACGGGCAAAGACTTGCTAATAGAGACAACTACTTCACTAAAGTCAACAGCTAAACAAGTCCAAGCACCATAAGCACTGATACACTTTCGATTAGTTTCTAGATTCAATTAAGCCTGCAATTTGACATCTACCTTGCAGCTGAACAAATTATATTGCTTAAATACCCAAAGCAATTTATCATCTTAGTTCACAAACTCCTCAGAACCGCACATGCTTATTTACTAATATCCAATCTAAATTCTTTTCATTTGTTTTTGACAGTATAACATAACAAAAGAAACTCTTAAAAACTGCATCATGTCAATGAACTTAATACTTATGATGTACACAATTACCATGTTATAGATGATGGCATTCATTATAGTGCAGAGATCAGCTGAAAGTCACAAAAGTTGTAGCCTACAATATCTTGTCAGGTATACAAACACTCTAAGCGGGCTTCATAAAGGTATGTTTTTTATGAGGAGTGCCCAACATGTCAACAAACTTATAAGTTAATCAAGTAGGTCAAAATGAACAAGCGGAGAGCAAGCATACACAATTTGCACCTATTTACGTGGATGTAATCACCCTTGTGGAGCTAGGACGGGTTAGGAATGGGGACCTTCAGGTTCTAGCTTGGAGACTTTTCTTTACACAAAACAAAGACCATTAAAGCATTTTATCAAGTATTTATTCCAGTTACAAAGGTTAAGAACAAGTCAGATTTGGTCTAACTTTGTCTTAAAACCAGTTGAATATCAAAAGGGCAGAGTTATTTAAATTTACCAATTGTGAGAAAGTTAAGTTGACAGTACCTAGCTCGAATTTTGCATCTAGCGACTAAACAATCTACAAGAAAGTTTTGGCAACTCAGTTATTCTCAAAGCTTAGAAGGAAAAGGAACAGAAAAAGACAAGAACAGCACTGGATGCAGAAGCAGAGATAATGGATAAAAAATCCTAGGTGAAAGAGGGGTGAACTTTGGCACAACAGCAATTGGTCCATTCTGCGAGAGATGAAACGAAAATATCTTTGTTGGCTGAAATAGAGTCATACAAGCCACTATCAGATACAGCACCAGAAGGAACCTCAGGCACATAGTTTGCATAATAAAAAATGAAAAAAAAAAGGAAAAAAAGGTAAAGGAGAAAATTGTGAAAAGATACAAAGGATCAACAAAACTTAAAAGAGAAAGAAAATTAAACAATGCCTGCAATGCAAACGAGACTTTATGCATTGTACAGTTAAGCAGCAAATAACTTAAAAATCCACAAAGAAATTGGAAAGTGCAGAATGACAAAATTAGATAATCTTCAGCATGCATTTGGAAAGAACAAGGACATTATAAACTAGCAGAGAGGTAACAGCATAAACTAGTAGATTGAGGTAAAGATGTCAGAGGAAATTCTTGTTTTCATGTTATCGTGGGTTAGATAAGTTGAATTTTAAGAACTAAACCAAATGATGATGGATTAGATATCACAAGAATCAATATGACTTTAGGCCTTCTCTCTGTAAAGTGGAAAGTCTATGCTAATAAAGACCCAGAGTGCTGTCACTTTGCAAGATCTTCTCTCAGTTACCACATTACTTGGGGCTGGGAGATACTCCTGTTTACCTAAACCAAATACTATGATGCAATCCATAAAATGTTGAAGAAAGAAGAAGACTAAGAAAATTCCTGAACTTTTTTTAGGATACCCTTCAGAAACATGTTATAATAATTTGAATGGCATCCTTTAACTCCTAGGCCACACTCCAAATACATTCACTAACTGTATCTTTAATCTTACTTATCATGCTGAATAGTATGTTTTCCTCTAAAATAACACGTTGTGTTGGCCAGTTTATTAAGTGTTTAGCTGCAAGGCATACGAAAAAAATCTTTCTGCTAAAAGGTTAAGTAATAAGTTTACTAACTAACCTGTATTAGCCATAATCAAGACCTTTCAACAATGTAGCTTGAAAGGATTAACTGAAAATTGCTGAGGAGAAATATTAGACAAATACAATGAAACTGAATTTTTTTAAATTTTTATACCTGAATGTTATCAACCTCAACAAGATCTGCAGGAAGATCTTTAGGATCAAGCTCAAAAGATCCTTTTGGCACACCTTGTCTCTCAGTGCCGGTCATCCTAAAAGAGGGCACTTTGTGCGAGAACCTAAAGAGCTCCTGGTCCTCTATCAGAAATGAACTTTGGCTACTTCTCTGAAACAAACTCACAAATCCTCCCACTTTATCCAATTTAGCAACTCTAAAGCCATTAGGATTTCTGCCAAGAATCTCAACTATATCAAACTTGCAGTGTTTATGATTTTCAGGATTAGAAGTCCACCTAACAATATCCCAATTGTTGTAAATTGCCCAAGTCTCTCCTTTACCGGGATGTACCAAGTAAGGACTGTTTTTGTTTTTGCAGCACAATCGACCAGATAGACTGTCAAGAGATAATGACAAAGTCTGTTCTTTCCCACATTTAAAGACGCCAGACCCAACAGGTAAGCCTGTGTCTATCCACTCATTCCAATGTATAGGTAAATTAACGTATTTCAATTCCTTCCATACCTTCTTCCAAGCTATGTAATTTGGAAGAGGCTGGAGCCATACAATGCGCAGCCTCACAAGCCCAGAGCGCCTAGGCTTGTGAAGCACCTTTAGGACCCTGAAGTATGATCTTGGAAAGTCATCTTCAGAATAAGAAGCCCATGTTTGACCAGCAGACAAATTTTTTAATTTGTCCTTATCAAAATCAGTTATCAACAAATTAGAGTAAACAGTTGGACGTGAATCTGAAATATCTGTTGAATGTATGTATGCTTTAGCAACATCATGACCACGAATCTGTTCAGCATCATTTCCCAATTCACTAATTTCTTCTAACTTAACCTGATTCTCATATGCATATAAACTAGAAGTGTCTCCAGCAGCAGTATCAGACCCCAAACCCAAACTTAAATCAGCAGAATTTGAATCGAACTCCTTATGATCAGGTATCAATTCTGAATAAACCAAAGCAGAACCCAACCCTGGATTGGCAGAACCTGGACCATTACGATCACATCTTGAATCAGAATTCCCTGAATGAGCAGAGCCTAACTCATTAAGATCATTTGCTATAGTTTCTTCAACTAGATTGTCATCCCTACAGCAGAAGATTTCCTCAACAAGATGACATCTTTTTAAACTCCTGCAGTTTCCACTCATCTCCATACATTCCCTTTTCCTGCTTTTCTGTCCCATTTCTTTGCCTGATGGAATTGTATTTGTTGAATTAGGCTCATTAGAACATTGTTCTTTAGATCTTGGAACAGACTCAACCTCTGCACGTTTTAAATCAAGTTCCTTCCACAACTTCAAAATCTTTTCTCTGGCTTCAAGCTCATTGCCTTTAGCTACATTCTCCTCCAGCCTTAATTCCAAAATCTTTTCTCTCGTTTCAAGCACATTATCTTCATATTCAATCTGCTCCTCCTTTAAACCCAAACTCTTATCTTTCATCTCAATCTCATTGCAATTAAACGTGATCCCTTCCTTTCTTGAACCCAAAATCTTTTCTCTGACTTCGATAATTTTCTCTTTAGCTACAATCCCCTTCAGCCTTAAACTAAAAATCTTCTCTCCCAGATCAAGTTGCTTCTCTATGGCAACAAGCTCCGCTCTCTTTAGATCCAGAACTCTACCCCTCATCTCAATTTCCTTCACAATTCTCTTCAAATTTTCCCCTTTATCATCATCAAGCAGCTTTTTACTACTCTCAACCTCCTGACCCTCAATCAACTTGAGCTTTCTCACACAATCCTCAGCTTGGCTTTCTTGCAAGCACAATGCCCTAAAGCCATGATAACCCAATTTTTTAATGGCCTCCAGTTGTCTCCCCATACATTCCACTTTTCCTAAAAGCACTTTCATAAACTTCTCTTCCTCATTCAATTTTTCTAGCCTAATCATCACATCCATTTGAATCGAGTCCAGTTTGGTCCCTTTCATTTCCAACTCTTCAAACCCCTTTTCCACCATTAGAAAATGAGACAAATTTTCCTCCTCCGCAGCTTTTTCTAGCAGCTCCTGCGTATATTCTTGGAAAAGATTGAATTTTTCTGAACTTCTTACCACTGATTCTTGAGCTTCTTGTAGTTTCTTCTCTTTTGCCACCAAGCCATTGAACGTCTGCTGCAAATATCTTCGGACTAGGTCCAATTTTTCTTCCACAAATTCAAATGTGTTCTCTGAATCAGCCATTACTTTGTAGTAGTATCTTTTAGGTTTGTAGGAGCAAAGCCAGAACCATCAGGACGAGCAAAAGGTTTTTTTTCATCGTTTTTTCATGTTTTTTTTTTTTTTCAGTTCTTTTCTACTGTCTTCTTTCACTGGGAAACGGGATCGACAGGGAAACGGGGCTGCGTTTCTGCTACCCTTTTTTCTTTTCGGAGAATTTAAGGTTAATTACAATTCACGACTAGTAATTGTCGCGTTGTCAAAACCTGTGCAGAAGTAATATAAAAATATGCATTTTAAAAACTGAATATGGTAGTTAATGCTGCTGAAAATTTATTATTAATAATAATCATGTATTCTTTTTCAAATAATAATTGTTATTAGTTGCTCTGTATAATTTGGCCCTGACACGAGGTACTGATTGTTTTTAAATGAATATTTTTCATCCTGCAATGCGGATGGTGCATGGTATTAGGTACGCCTGCATTGTATTTAACTATTATCACTAACAATCGTCCAGAAAATATAATACATTTTAAACATGTTATAACTATTTATACACGTTTATAATTCTTAATTATTTATACACGTTTATGATAAAAATGTAATATTTTGTTATTATTACTATTTATATGAATTTCATGCATAATAATTATGTATTTATTATAAAATATTATTTTTTATGAGTAATTCACGTAAAATTACAAGATATTTAAAATATGTTACAGCATTGTTTCGAGCGAATTGTTACTGATAAACCTCGATACATTGGGTGTGTATTCAATTTCAAGGTATGATTATTATTATTATTTTTGGCTAGTTCCTAGCTATTATTTAATACTTTCCAAAGCAATTCTTCTCTTAATACATTCGCACGAATATGTAGCAAATTCACGCAAAAAACCTGGAAGAACTTTTTGTCAGTTGGGGTATAGATCTCTTGCAAGGACCTCAGGACAAGCCAGTGGCTGGGCTAAAACTTTTTGTCAGTGGGGGTACAGACTGGTAATAACAAAACATTTATTTAACACATCTAAATAACACGCGATTAATCCTATTAAATTCACTCATGAACTTTTTTTTTTAAAAAAAAAATAATTGCTTACTACAGATCTATGTTTCATAGCCTACATTTACTTTTAAAATATTTTCTTCTCAACTTTTTAAAAGCACTACAACTTTTTAGATACAACAGTGTAATTGTGTGCCAAATGAAAATTTGTCTGCATTTAGGAATATGATACCTTTGTTTGGTTATTTTATTATTTAGTTATTCCAAGGTATAATAAATAGACATAACTTATGATTAGACATGAACACGACACAAAAATAGAATAAATTGTAATAGGTCAATTCGTGAGTTGATACGATTAAATTGTTATTGACACGTTCTTTTTTTTTTTTTTTGAAAAAAATACTACTAGATTCTCTCCTAAAATTTCAAAGATGGTTTCCTTTCTAAATTTGATATTTAAGAACTACTAAAATAATATAATTAACCTCCTAGAGGTTTATATGCATATTACATATTGAAATCCAGACTTCATAAATCTACATATATAACTTTTGTGATTTTTGATTTTTCACTTCTCACCTTCATTCTTCCTTTGTCAAATTGACAAACATATACAACTTTTATGATGATTCACGCCTTAAATTTTTTTTTTTTTACCCTCATTTAGATCAAGCTACAAAAAAAAAAAAAAGAGAAACAATTACATTGAAAAGAGACTTTTTCCTTACCAAGACAGCAATTGAGTTTCTTTTCTTTATCGAGGACCATCAAGCCTTTCTATTACAACCTGATTATGAATCATAGTAGCAGTATACTCCCCAGAGTTATATATATATTAGAGTAGGCAAAATGGGCGGGATGGGCGGGATTTGCTTGGGTTTGTGATGGAACCGAGTCATATGGGTTTGGGCCCAACCTTACCCATATGTGTTTTGGGACTAACTTGGGCGGGATCACTTTGGGATGGGTTTAGATTGATCCCGTCCAATACCCAAATCTATTTTCTACATATTTTTTTTCCTTTAATTCATTTTTATTTTTTATATAATTTTAATATTTTTGATTTATTAAATTTTTTTTAGTTTTATTAAATAAACATGCAAGTGCTTTATACTCAGGATTCCCATAAAAAATTGGATTAACAAATAAAGGAAAAAATAGATATACAGTCATATTCCAACATATATCAAGATGACCAAGGTACTTAAGGTGTTGAATATTTATCCACATCATTGTCCAAAGATGACAGGTCTAAATTGACTGAAATATTGAAAATTCTTGTGGATAATGACTAGGAAAACTACTAGATTATATTCTCTAGTATGACTATAAAAATTGTTAAAGATAATTTTTTAATCTAAGACTCCGTTTGGATTGGCTATTTTTTCAAAAAATAAGTTTTTCAAATACAATGTTACAGTAATATACAATAACTCAAAAAACATCCCATCCATATTAGTATATCAAATATTTCAAAAAAAATTTATAGTAAAAATTTTACATATACACTGCTATAATAAAATATTTCAAAAATACCCCCCAAAAATAGCTAAACCAAACAGAGCCCTTGTTATTTGAGCCCAATGGGTACCCAAGTATTTCCCAAGTATTCCCATCAATTAATGGGTACAATTGGGATTTGTCCCATTTTAAACCCAATATCAAAATCCAATACCCATCCCGCCCAAAGTCCCCATGGGCATGGGTAACCCATTGGGACTTGGGACAAATTGCCACCTCTAATATATATATATATATATATATATATATATTTTGTGAATCGTCCTAATCTAACTACGGGGAGATCCAACTGGACCTATGGGGGAGGGGACAGAACCATCACCGGATTGTGGTGCACCCGTCTGAATTTTTTGAAGAACCACAATTGTGACAAATTGGTGAAACCTTGCCTCCCACCCCACCAAAGCCTTAAAGGCTTGGTGGTAGCCACCAGCCTAACGCTGATGGTTTACTCCCCAGAGTTATATGAAGACCACAAAAAGTGCAACATCAAACAGTTAGATCACAATAGAAATGTCCAGATCAGAATTTAACTAATATAATTCCTAAGATTTACGAGATGGCAAATACACAACATAATGAGAAAATAAATATTTGTTAATATGAAGTTATTTAAAGCTCAAAACTTGAGATAAACAACTGTATCCTCTTTCTTAATTAGAAAAAGTCAGTCTCTTATTGAAGCTTAATTAAGCTAACAAGAAAACCTGTAGTCCTCAGAACTGGTGCTAATGCTATATAATGATATAGGGCATAGAATGATCAGACCTCCAGAACTATCATCTTCACATGAAATTACCAGAGAGATAGAGGGGGGAAAAAAAGAAAGAAGACAAAAGGTAGAAAATGCAGAAGTACCTTGACCTAGCCAGTTTTCATGTGGCAGTGTCCTTACAAAATACATAAACCTCTCATGATGTTGCAGACTGCAAATGATGCATGAAAAATTTTATAGCATATTATGTTCGAGCTTGGCACCTTTCTGCAATGTCACAAGTCTAAATGCACATTATACAAACATCAAAAGCTAATGTTTACAGAGATGATTCTGTGACATAATTTTCTGATATGCATTCGATATGGTTCAGTCGCCCAACTTTAGCAGCAAGGGGTTGCTATCACCACTGAACACGAGTGACCTCAAGAGATTGAAAATAATGGTACTGAAAAGTAATTATCAGTTTTGAAATGAAAACAATGAACTCAGAAAGCCATAACTGTGATTAACTATGGATTGGTTCTGGCAAAATCTGGCAATTACTAAGCAAAAGGGGGACAAAATAAGTCCTCTAGCAAAATGCACTTTACATGCAATGAAAGGCTAATTGTCAACCCTGAAGGTTCTCTATGGATTTGTTCAAGTACAGACACCAAAAATATGAAGTTAATTGACGATTTTTCAGATCCTTTATGACAGAAAAACCAATGAATCTGCTAAAAATTTCAAGGTAGCTTCATTAGCCTACAGAAAGGTACCACCAATATTTGGCCGTCTCAAAATTTATTTAGATGCTTTGTGAAAGGTAAATCTCGAAACGTGCTAAGTACTTTAAAAGTAACCTTATTAACCTAGAGATTCCGGTAATAAGCTAAAACAAGAGCGAACTGCGTTGCGATGCCAAAATGCTTTGGCATACATACCGAAGTTCAACTTCTTCAGCTTTTTCACTTCTATGCATGTTTCAAACCTCATCAAAATCCTGGAGGCAGGCACTTAGGCCGAGTTCAAAATTACTATTAGGGGATGCTAAGCCTCTCATTTCATGTCATCTCAGCAGGAGGCACTCTGTAGGAGAACTTCAAGAAGCTATTAGGCCATAGTAGAACTGATTCATATTTGAATCTTCTTCAAAATGAACTCAAATGTCCACACTGTTTATCCAAGCAACTGCAAGCTAATCAAATACCAGAAGTTCCACCCTCATACGAAAGAATCTCCATAATTTGATACTCCCACTGTCTATGATTTTTATATGAGAGCTCCATGTAGCAATATCTCAGCTCTTAGAAATAGCCCAAGTCTTTCTTTTTCTTGGTTTTGTGAAGTTAGCCTTGGAATTCCCCTTGCATTTCTCCAGTTCATTCAATTCTGAATATCAATGAACAATAAATGTTTCTTATCAAAGTATTTGAAACTACATTTTCCCCTGGATCTGAATCTTGAACAAATTCTGAATGATCAAAGATCAATCCAGTTTTTATCAATCTCATCAGAACCACTAGGCCTATAACTAAACTCAGAATCCAAACTTCCATTGGAATCAGAATAACCAAGATTAGCGGCCCTATCCTGTTCAGCATGTTTTTTAATCTATGCAACTTCTTTTAGAAGGATTGCTGCATTTTCATCCCACGTCCAAGACTTGAGCATGAGCATCATAATTTTGCTTGGTTCCACCACTGAATTCATAGACCATTTCCTGCTTTGTGCACTCACTTCCAAAGAGTAGACTGGACTCACTGAATCAGCTTCTTTGGAACTCTGTTTCTAGGATTTTTTGTATCGCATAAGCTCTCTTATTGTGTTCGGTCGTATCTTGGTACTTACTGTACTAATTGTAGCTTCGTGATGTTTTATAATTTGTTTCCTTCATGAATTTAGTTGAGTTATTGAATAACTTGAAAAGACGATAGCTTTGTACTTGTAACCAAGTTCTTTTTGTAACTCAGAAACTCCGAGGATGAATTAATGTGCAACAAAGTATACTTCAACA
Organism: Coffea eugenioides; assembly: GCF_003713205.1. Classification (NCBI taxonomy): domain Eukaryota; kingdom Viridiplantae; phylum Streptophyta; class Magnoliopsida; order Gentianales; family Rubiaceae; genus Coffea; species Coffea eugenioides. The sequence goes on from NC_040036.1 coordinate 70,632,246, forward strand.
GTTCTAAAATATACTGTGAGGAATAGCTTAGCTATAAACTAAGTACATTTTGTAGGTCGGGCAAAATCCTTCATCAAGTACTGGCAGAGTTGAAAGAAGAAATACTTCATCCATTCATCAAAAAGACCAGAAAGCATTAGTTGAAATTTTTACGACAAAGCACAAGCAAAACAAGAAGCAAATAACGAAGAGATGACGCTAGGCATCAACGTTTTCAGCGGTTTTCTCTTTGATGATCTCTTCTGGATTGGCAACAGACTCATAATCTTCAGGAAGATTCTCAAGCAGGTTCTTGACAAACCCGTGGAAACAGACTCAGCAGTTTTCAGCTTGATTCTCCACCGCATTTCTTCAGCCTCTTGGTCTGCAAGAACTGCCTCAACAGCGGCATTGAAGTGTATGAGAATACAGGGATTCGTTTCTCTCAAGACTTCTCCTATGTCTCCGCCACTTTGAAGCTGCTCCAGGTCCTGTTTACACTAGCCTTAATTTCAGGATCATATGAGGATCATATGGGTTCTCCCTAGGGTTGAGACATGGGAATTTCTCGTCGGCACAGTCTGAGCCTTGAAAAATTACCAATTCAAAATGTGCGGTCATCAATTCATCGAGTAGTCGCTTCAAAAATTTGTCCAATTTCAAGAAGACTCGAATTCCATCTCTGAAAGCAATAGCCTTTGGTCTCAGTCATCAGGACCTTAGCTGTGCCATTGGCCTTTTTCTCAGCTTTATTTGTTTTTGTTGTGTCTTTCTTCATTTTCTCTATTTCCTCATTCTCATTCTTTCTAATTTTTGCGGGTCGACTTTGAGCTTGGAGGTCTGAGATACATCATATCATCTTCTGCTATTCTGGTTTGTTCCTTGTTCAAACTCTTGAAAGCTCTCTCAAGTCTCACTGGAATAACTTGAGACCTAGATAAGTTGGGCTGGGAAGCCATACCCTGTCTAAATTGCTCAACTTGCTGAACTGTAGCTGCAAGTGCTTGTTGCTGAGCACAATCCTGCTCAATTTGCTGCTCCCTGTTTTGCTCCTGGTGGAGTCGCAGTTGCTGCTGTTCTTGTTCTTCTTCTTGGCGTTGTTGTTGCTGCTGCTGCTGCTGCAGCTCAATTGCATGCTGTTGCTGGCATTGAGCTGTATTTGTTGAAGGAGCTTTATTTTGAAGCAAATAAACCATTCTCCTCGCTGCAAAGAAAGTGGAAAATGTTAAAGAGTCAGATTGAGAGCACAACCACATGGGAAGACGATCACTAACTCTGTTGGGGCTGTCCAGTAGAAGCCCTGAGGAAAAGATGTAGATTTTACAAAGAAATAGCCCTCCTTCCAGGAGCAGATGGAGGTTGGCATACAAGCAAAACAGGTGCTAGATCTAGATTGAGCTGCAAAATAGCGGTAACCTTCTTCTCCAGAAAAAGCTTGGGAACTGTACAGCTTGCATTTAATAATTTGCAAAGCATTTCAACTACTATCAATATCCTAATGACATTAGATACAAGTTGGGTGATCTTAAGATGATAGTGCCCAAGGATTTTATTCTCGAAAGAGGTGGGAGGAACTCTAAGACTAGCTTATAATTGGCTCTGATAGATGCCAATATATCTGTCTGAAGGGGGAGGATAACAGGCTAAATCAGTTTCCTCTGTCTTGGAAGGAATAAAGTATTCCCCAGCTACATTGCTGTGAAAATCTAAAGACCTTGCAAATAAATTATTTGAATCTCCTCCTTGCCTCCTAGCATTTGGGTTATCAGAGCTTGAGGCCATGGGTCTTTCTAAGATTCTTAATCTATGGTTGCTGGGAATTATTTCCACCGAGGGAAAAGCTTGAAGTTGTAGAACTCGACATGAAAAGGAAGTGAAATGGAAACTGGAAGATGGTAAGTTGTTCTTTCAGGACTATTGCCAGTATCCTTCGTGCCCATAACATGTCTTTTCCTGCAATTCTGTCTAAGTGGGTGTATTATAGGTAGATCATCTTCATCTTCGGAAGCAAACTCGTCAAGACGGCTTCTTTTAGAACTATTGCCACGGACTTTCGCGCCCGTAACATCTCCTTTCGTACTAGTCTAAGTTGATGAATTGATGGTTCAGGATTTCTTGGAGCATTGTTCTTTCAATTTCTGAATCAAATCAAGCTCTCTCTTTCAAATCACGCTCCTTCCTCAAATCCAAACTCTACACTCTGGCTTCAAGTTCATTCGCTTTAGCTACAAGCTCCTCCTTTTCCTCCCTTTCAGTTCATTCTCTTCAGCAATATGCTCCTCCTCTTTTAATCCCAAAACACTTTCCCTAACTTCAATTTCCTTCATAAGTCTCTCCAGTCTTCCCTCCCTGGTCTTGTGATCTCCTCTAAACTTTCATCAATGGATTTCCTGATTGTCTCTAATTCTTTCCCCTTCATTTCCATCCTCTCAAAGAGCCCTTGTATCAGCTTCTCTTCCTCCTGCAATTTCTCTATTCTAACCATAGCATCCTCTTGATACAAACTTAGTTCCTTATTCTTGAGTTCCAATTTTTTAAACCCATTTTTCAGGAACAAATTAGACTCTCTCTCCGCTTTCTCCTTCTCCTCAACTTGCTTGAGCAGCTCCTCTAGCGACTCTCGGATCGAACTGAGTTTTTCTGAACTTTCTCTTACCGATTCTTGAACTGTATCCACCTTCTCCTCTCTGGACCGCAACGCATTCAAAGCTTCTTTTGAAACATCTTCGAATCAAGTCCAAATTTTCCTCTACCTTCTCAGATAATACTTGCGAAACACCCATGTCCGTGCTCCCTGTGCAAATCAATCACTATGCTGAAAGCATGTTCCACAATAACGAGAAAGTGCAAAAACAAGACTTGGTTGAAGTCAGACCTCTTTTTTGTGGGTTTTTAGTAAGAGAGAAAACTATCATGAAACCTTTTATGAAAACATAGGCTCTATTTGGATTGAACTATTTTTTAAAAACTAATTTTTCAAATACAATGTTACAGTAATACAAAAAATAAAAATAATTCAAAAAATATTTTATCCATACAATATATAAAAAATAACTCACAAATATATATATAAAAAATTTTAAAAATAAATTCTACAATATTTTACGCCTGTCACCACCATTACCGCCGCCCCCACCCACTACCACCACCATTCCTCCCTGCCTCCTTCCCCTCCCTCTTCCCCTTCCCTCTCCTCTGTCATCCTCCTCCCTTCTTCCCCTTCCCTCTCTCCTCCCTTCCCCTTCCTTCCCACCCCCAATCCTCCCCTCCCTTTTCCCCGCAATCTAGTCGTGACTAGATCGAGAGAGGGAAGGGAGAGTCAAGGGACGGGGTGGGAAGGGGACGGGAGGAGGAAGAGGGAAGGGGAAAAGGGAGGAGAACGAGGTAGAAGAGTGAGGGAGAGGAGAAAAGAAGAGGGAAAAGATTGTGGCGGTGGTAGGTGTGGGTGATGGTTGTGGATGATAGTATTAATTTTTAAAAAGTATTTTAGAAATATTTTAATTTTAAGAGGTATTTCAAATTATATTCCAAAAGCTCCTCCAAAAACATCACAAAAAAATCTATAGTAAAAATTTTTTATATACACTGCTAAAGTAAAATATTTCAAAAATATCCCAAAAAACAGCTAATTCAAACAGAGCATGTAGTTGCTGTAGATTACTCCTCTCCCTCTCTTATTGAGAAGATGGAAAGAAGTAATGGAATCATGGGATATCATTAATTGCATTTTTAGTTTCAGATGTATAGGAAAAGAGGAGAGTTATAATCTCTCTAGCTCCAGATTGGAATGCTAAAAAAAATATTCACTGGGTAAGAGAAATTGTTAAATGGCAGTAGTATTGTTCTGATGAATTGTCAAAGGCTTCTTTTATACGATCGAGAGTGTGACGGTCAGTTTAAGGTCTTTCTTTTTTTTAAGTGTAACGGTCTCAGTTTAAGGTCTGATTTCTGAAGATGTAGAGGTTGTGGGTTCTTAATTCCCTTTAAATTCTACGCAAGGAAAAAAATTTAAAACAACATGGGTGGTAAAAAATTTAAAACAAAATGGGTGGTGGGTTTTAAACAAAATTTTTTTTTAAAAAAAATACTTCTTTAATATGCCATGTCAATGGTTGTGTTTAATCCAGAATTAATATCACTTTGCCCCTTGTACTAGGGGTAATCACATTTTGTCACTTTCGATCAAAACAATATATATTTGGCTCCATTAACCTAGCGGAAGTTCAGATCTTAAAGGACCAAAACAGTAACTTCAATTTTTGCCCTTCTCATTCATCACACTTTGTCCTCTAGAACTAGGGAAAAAAAAATCCAACTTTGCTCTCCTCAACAGAAAAATATATATTTTACTTTCGTAATAAAATATTAGTATATAAGTTATAGGGATAATTTCCCATACCACCCCTGAGGTTTAGCTTAATTATAGATACCTTCTCTTAAATTTAAATAATTACACTTACCTCCCCTCTCGTGACAAAATACCCCTTTTCGTAGCAAAATTTAAAAAACTTAAGAACAAATATTAAAATAATTTAATTAGTATTAAAATCTCAAATCCCTCTTCCTATCTTCTTTTCAAGCGTTAACCTTTCTTCTGCTAAAGTTCAACAACCACGAATCGCCACCATACTTTATCTTGACTCCATTTGGATTAATTGTTTTTTTTGGGGTTGTTTCTCAAAAAATTTACTGTAATTGTATATATGAAAAACTTTACTGTAGATGTTATTAGAAGTGTTTTTGGCATATTTTAGGGATTATTTTGAACATATTTTCGGGTATCTTTAGAATTTATGAATTTTTAGGATTTTTTAAAGAATTTTACACCACCCACCGCTGCCACCCTCTTCCTCCTCCTCCCTTTACTCTCTCCCTCTTTCCTTGGTGCTTTATGACATAGAATAATCAGGGAATCTGCTGAAGATAATAAGGAAACTTTATTAACCATAGATGCTTTATCACTATTACTGTAATGAGACATGTCAAGGATGAAACTATTAAACAGAACTTAAAAGCAAATTCTTTAAAATCTCTACCAACTACTGATAACTTAAAAGGAAATTAACTAGGACTATTGCCACTAATATTGGAATTAATTATAGTATCACTTTTTCAGCACCATTATCAGGTTCGCCAAATGCTTCTGGAGTAAACTCAACGTCAATTTTCAGCAAAATCTAAATCTGATTCTGGATCTGAATCTGTGACCGAATCAGATTCATGTGCTCTTCGGGCAGAACGTGAGAGAAGACTTCCATCAGGGCCTACTGAATTTGGTTGATTTACGTTGCGTATAGAGAACTGGAATGCAAGAGGAAGATCGTCAGAATCATAATCTTTATATTTTGAAACTAACTCGTCAAGACGGCTTCTTTTAGGAATATTGCCACTGACCCTCGTGCCCGTAACATGTCTTTTCCTGCTATTCTGTCTAAGTGGATGAATTAACTCGTCGAGACGGCTTCTTTTAGAACTATTGCCACTAACCTTCATGCCTGTAACATCGCTTGGTTCAGGATTTGTCAAATCAGGTGCTCCACTTTCAGAACTATGGCCACTAACCTTCACGCCGGTAACAACTCTTGGTTCAGAATTTGTCAAATCAGGTTTCTTGGAACATTGTTCCTTCGATTTTGGAATTGAATCAAGCACCCTCATTTTCTTCTTCAAATCACGCTCCTTCCTCAAATTCAAACTCTTCTCTCTGGCTTCAAGTTCATGCTCTTTGGCTACAAGCTCCTCTTGCCCTAAACAGAAAACCCTTTTCCTGGCTTCCAGTTCATTCTCTTTCGCAACATGCTCTTCCTCCTTTAATCCGAAAACTCTTTCCTTAACTTCAATTTCCTTCGTAAGTCTCTCCAATATTCCCTCTCTGGACTTGATCTCTTCCGTAATTGACTCCAGCTCTCTATAAAGCTCATCTAATTGCTTTAGTTTGCCACGGATCTCCTCTAAGCTTTCATCAATGGATTTCCGGGTGGCCTCTAATTCTTTCCCCTCCGTTTCCATCTTAACTCTAATAATACAGGATCGAGAGAGAAGAAAATAAATAAACACACAACTGACAAATTCACTCACACCACAATAAATCTCCCCTAACAAGTAGCCTATTTATAAACTAACGTACAAGTAATTACCTAATACAATACCTATTCCTATATAAGCTACAATGCTTGGAGGACAAGAAACTAACTTACAAGTAATTACCTAATACAATACCTATTCCTATAATTAAATGGAAATTTGTGACTGCAACAAAGTTACTAAGTAATTAAATGGAAACTGCTAAACTTGTGTTAGTTTTGGCAACATCAAATATACCTCGTATCAGCCTCTCTGTCTGCTGCAATTTCTCTATTCTACATCCTCTTGAATCAATTGGTTCCTTATTCTTGCCTCCCAATTTTTTTTTTTTTAGATTTTTTCATAAACAGATTAGATTCTTTCTCCTCCTCCTCAACGCGCTTGAGATGCTCCTCTAATGACCGTCGGAGCACGTTGAGTTTTTATGAACTTTCTCTGACCGATTCTTGAACCGTTTCCAACTCCTCCCGGAACCTCATGCATGATACATCTTCGAATCAATTCACAAATTTTGGGACTGTATCCAACTTCTCTTCTCTGGGCTTTTAGTTGAAGTACCTTAGAAGAGAAAACCTGCATCAAACAAACATTTTTTACATGATAAGATAAATGAGGTAGAATGTCCCATCCACTTTTTGGGAAGATGAAAAGAAGGCTGGAAATCGCGGGATAGTTTTCAGGACTTTTCACTAGGGAATGAGAAATTGTTAAATCATAACTACCAGTGACTGCACAATAGTCAATTAGGCTCGCCAGATGGGTTGGGTTTATTCTGGCTCAAATCTACGAATAATCAAAATTTTCATGGTTTATATCCAAATATATAGAATTATGAGCCTAATTTGGTATAATACATGCATGAACTCACATATTTTAACTATTAATTAATAGATCGGGTGTAACTGTGTTTTATAATGTTTTATAACATAAAAGATATTGTTTTCAAATTAGTTTGAAACTTCTAATATATGAGTATTTGTTTTGTGGAAACAACTTGCAATGAGCAATTTCAATAAGCATAATTCAAATTTCAGAGTAGCGTAAACCTAATTTTGCAAGAAAATAAGAAAAAAGTGGAGGAATTTGACTGCACGCAAGCTTACATGTTAAATATAGATAAAATTTTGGAACAAAAACTTTATATTTTTTGTTTTTAGTTCATACATGCAATATTCTTCAATATTGATTTTGCTATTCGAATTAATAGTACATTCTTAGTATCTTTGTATTCCATTGTTTTCTTGTTTTTAACATATCATCATGTAATCTTCGAACTTTGAATTGCACATAAAGTGTCCCATAGAATTCATTAGGGTTTGGATCTGAATCTTCTTTTTGAATCCTATTAAGGTATAGATTTGGATTTAGAATAATGTAAGAAATCTATATAGGGATAATTTCACAAATCTCCCCTACGGTTTCTAACAATTTCAGCAACCTCCCTTGAAGTTTGAAAAATTACACTTACTTCCCTTAATGTCATGAAAAAGACTATAATAATCTTGATAATTCTACAAATCCTAAGTGCCAAGTGGGTATAATGGAAAAAGAAAACCGTATTTGACAATCCAAAAACTCTAATCTCATCTCACCTAGCACATTATATTTAATTCCTAGGTCATTTAAATGGACTTCTTACTTAGTTTTATAAATAGCCTGCTAATAGGGATGCATTTGTTAAAATAGTTTCTTCACAACTTACTTAGCAAAAGGGGGGAAAAAGAAGTCCAAACATTAAAAACTGATGCCTTGAAATATTACCTAAATTTTGTTGTAAAGAACTACTTTAAAATTTTTTACTTAACAAGAAATGTTGATATTTGATTTCTTTTGTCATTTAATTTGTTTTGCAAATCAAATAAGGGCAATATAGGATATTCATTTTGACTTTTTGTACCTACATCACTATTTGTTACCAACACATACTTTCTAAGGGAGGTTTCTATAATTTTTCAGCCTCAAGAAAGATGGCTGCAATTGTTACAAATCTCAGGACAAGTTTCTAAAATTATCCCATGTATATAAGGGTCCACTGGATCCAATACAGATCTGGCCTATTAACATGCTTACTATTAAAGAGTGATATTCTTGTGAGGCCCAAACTTATTCTTATCCAACAGTGTGTCTCACCTAGTTAGGCTTTCAAATAGGTTGCAATACTAGGTAAATTCTTTAGAGCTTGTACAAGGTTAAATCATATGACTTTGGTGACAAAAAAAAAAAAATCATAAGCGTTGCACAAGGGTCAAATTGAATTGAGCTATAGCCTAATCAAATTCAAACTTGACTTAATATTTTACTAGGCTCAAACTTAAAATTCGAACTTCATCAAACTCATAGTTTAAAACTCGAGTTTATTCTCGCATTCAGATTCGAGCTTAGTCAAGATCGACTTTGAACATAATCTAGCTCATATAAAAATGAAAAAATATTTAATATTTTTAAAATAGATAAAATAGATATGTCTCTCTAATAAAATATAAAATAGATGAAAAATGGTACAAATGCATGTATATTGTTAGGCTGAACCAGCGGCCTAGATGAATAATTTTTGTCTTGAGCTTGACCCAAAGGCTTGCTCAAATTGCTCGAATTCGACTCGACCTCATATTGACTGAGTTTGAGCCAATTGTTGATTGAGCCAAAGCTTGTGACTGCGCGTGAGATAACTCAGTTCATTTTGCAACCTAGATAGTCTATTTATTTGTAATTTCGGTAACTCTAACCGTGTATAGGTTCAACAAAATTACTTTCCATAATCTAATCCTATTCAACCAGTTAACCACTTAACCCATGAGTGATACATATAGGATATGGTTGATTATATAGGATAGCGGAACTCTTTTGTGCTTGGAGGGAAAAAAAAACGAAATTACGTTGATAAAGAAAACAGTGTAACATGTATCCAAATTATATAAAAGTCCTACAATCAAAAAGTCTTGAAATTGATAAACAATATGCATTAAGTAATTAAAATACTGAATATTTTATTTTTCTCTTATTTACTTCTTAGAAACTATCAAATTATTTTTTCAATAACAATAGTAGGTTGTGGACCACAACCAAACATGAAAGCTCTAAACTTTAAAAAAAAAAAAAAGTAAAGTAAATAAACTGCTTGTTGGGAGAAAAACTTTCGGAAGAACTCATCAAAGAACCCAATATGTAAGTCAAGAACCCAAGTTTGATTCAAGAATTTAAACTGCTAGGTCTCAATCCCTAACTTAATATTAACCACTCTATTTTTATCTTTCGAATCAATGTAGGATACTATTCTTTACTCATGACTTATATATTGGATTCATTGGTGGGCTCTCATGAAAGTTTTTCTCCCCAACAAATAGTATCAGATCTTTTGGTTGCAAGATTGGACTACTAATGGGCAAGTGAATTTTTCTAAGAGTTAGGTCGGTAAAAATTCTCTTCTTGGTGGTGAACTGAAATGCCAGAAGTTTAGCTAGTATTGGACCAAGTGTGCCATGAATTTGGCAGGAAGTCCGGCTGGTGTTAGACCAAGGAGTCAAGGGGGAGATTGTTAGATTCATGAGTAAAAAATAGTGTCCCACATTGATTCGAGAAATGGAAAAAGAATGGTCAATATATAAATAAGGATTCGAGATCTAACAAATTAAATTTTTGGGTTAAAGTTAAGTTTCTGAATTACATATTAGTCTCTTTGGTGGACTCTTTCGAAAGTTTATCTCCCAACAACAATCACAGATTTTTTGAGTAAGGAAAAGAATTTTGATAAGAGACAAAGAAACAAGAGTAGTAGAGCTAATGGAGTTTGCGGTGATGAAGGTAAAGAAAGAATTAGGCTCAACTGGTTAAATTCATTAGTCATGAAGAAAATACAAACGTTCTCCGCAACAATAATCACAGGTTTTATGAGTAAGGAAAAAGAATTTTGGATAAGAGACAAAGAAACAAGAGTAGTAGAGCGAATGGAGTTAGTGGTGATGAAAGGTAAGAGAGAATTAGGCGCAATTGGTTAAATGCATTAGTCCTAAAGAAAATACAAACGTGTATTGGTCCTCTCAACTTAATTTACAGGTAAATGGGTACATGATTATCAAATTGAGAATTGGGTACTAGTTATCCTAATCAAATCCTGTAACATTACACATGTACAAGTAAGTTCGAGTAACTATTCTGAAAATTAAAAATCATATTCTAATCTAGTTTTTCAAGTAAGTTTGAGTAACCGATCTATTTTTAAAATTGCAAATAGGTTACCTTATTTTTCGGTTTAAACCATTTCCATTATCTTGATACCAGTTTTTCAAGTTTTTCTTGAACACTCCTAGCTTTTTTTTTTTTTTGAAGCATTAAACACTCCTAGCTAGCCTTAGGTGATATTCATTGTTTTTCAAAACATTCTAATAATTTATCTACAAGCAATGAACAATTATTTTAGCCACGTGCATGAATGTTGAATACTTGAAACTAAATAGTTCTCCTTGAACTAAATGAGTGACCGAATCTGATGCTTTGAACCAACAAAATAACAAAAATGATGAACTATAGCTTTATTTTTAACGGCGTCTTTAGTTAAAAAGATAGTCGAGTTGGGTAAATTGTTACATTGGAAGTGTATTCGTGTCTGTATCACCTAATAAGCATTTGTATGCAATCTGGTTCAAATATTTTTGCGCAAGTCAGGCTTGGACTAGAATTGAATTTTACAGTGAGACTGTTCGCGTCAAACTTGAGTAGTCAATAATGAGTGACTCAGGCTGGTCTAGGTGGGTTTTTATTGGGTGATATGTATAATTAAGTCAACCCATTTAATAAATGGTTCAAAATGAATCAAACCTTTATAATCATTTAACAAATGGATATGGATTTATCCAATTACCCATGTATGATTCATTTGAAAACTTACTTATTTTTTTTTTATTTTTTTGCATGTTGTTTAACAAGAAATGACTACATTTTATTATTTTTAGATTGATAAGAAATTCAAATTTATTTGCTTAATACTCATTAAAATTTGAGTTTAAATATATAATTATTTTTAAATATTATAAATGGATGAGTTGAATCAAGCCACTACCCACCAATTAAATGGGTTTAATTGAATACCCACTTAAACCTATTCAAAATTCATTACATACCCAAATTCTCTTATTAAGGGATCAGTTTGAACGGGTCAACATAATTGACTTGTGGTTGCTACCTCTAAACTATAATAAGCATTATTCATGCCACAAGTATTTAGCTATACACCAAAATAAACCCTCGAGACATGAAACTTGTAAAAGACGTACGTGCACACTTTTTTTTTAACCACCCAATCCCATCCCTCCCTTCCAAAAGTCATCCATTAACCCAAAAGTCATGAATAAACAATTTTTAAAATGGAAAAAAAAAACCTTATTATTCATTTAACCATTTAAACTTTTAAAACACTTGTAAACAGTCAATTATTTTAGTTTTTAATAAATTTCCTATTCAACTCACAAGTGATAGATATGAGACCATTTTTTCAATTTTTCCATTAGATTTATGCTTTTCCATTTATTTTATTATTATGTATGTGAATTTAAAAAAACTTTATAGTTTCACATTCGTCAATTTCTCACACTGATATATAGTCAATTTGGATGTTTTGGCGAGCCATCTTGCAAGTCTGCTTATGAAACAAAAACTCAAAAATCAATCGAGTTTTCCAAGCCTTGTTCATTATTCATACAATCTCTGCTCTTTATTGAGTAGTAAATTCAAAGTAAGCAAGCAATTCTTATCAAATTAAAAGTAAGCAAGCTATTCTTAATTAACTAGAAAGATATTATGAAGAAAATCATTAGTTGTCCTAGCAACACTGTCAATGCTATAGCTTGACACACGCCAAATTCTGGTAGGATCCAAGGCTGGAACAGTTACCAGTTAAACCGTCTGGAATGGTTTTATACATTTGATTAAAATGTACATGTATTTATTCAGAATGTAAATCAATTTAAGCAGAATATAAATTTAGTTGATTTTTTGTTCACCCTATGCACCGCGTTAAAATCGATGTATAACTTATAATCTAAGCCGTACAATTTTTTCTTGACCAATTAAGACCATGAATGTTAAGGAAGGAGCGACCCCAAATTTAGGTATCAAAGGTGGAAGAGGGGCAGGACCGTTCCTAAAGTTTCACGGCCAAGATTTGGCCAAAAAAAATTGTACGGTTCAGATATCATTTTGTACCTCATTTTTAACAACATGTGTGGGACCCACAAATTTTGTTCTAGAATTACACGTTATTAAAAATAAGTTATATCATGTGCAAATAGAGTTATGCCGTGTGCAAAATGCACATAACCTTTAGGAACGGTTGTAGGACCCCTGGTCCATCAAAGGTGTAGGACACAGGATGACAAGAAATAACTCAATCAAATCCAATTGCAGCACAGAACTCCAGAACCATCATCTTCACGTGATATACTGCAATTCTAATAGAAAAAATAGAGAAAAAAAATGAAAAAGAAAAAGCTAGAAATTACATGACTATATTCATTTTGCTGGATGTTTACATCACGATTACCTAAACTCTCAGAATATGCTTCTTCGTGACTGGTTGCCTGGCGTGTCAGCCGGGTCTGCATTTTTCTTCCTCCTCTCGTCTCTCTATTTTTCTTGTTCACTCTTCAGACGATTAGCTTCTTCGGCGTTGGCCTTTTCATAAGTTCAATCTAGCATTTCCCGAACTGATTTAGGAGGTTTTTTTCACAAATTTCGTATACAACTTTTGTAAACACAGCCCAATAATGAAGGCTGCCATAACCACCTTGTCATCCCGGTCGCGGATCTTAAGAGACTCGTTAAATCGTATCATGTACTCCCGCATTGATTCCCTTCGGTTTTTGCCGAACTGCCATCAGATGAGCAGTGTTCTTGGAAAAGACCCGAGAAGAGACAAACTAAGTGGCGAACAGGCGAGCGAGCTACCCAAAAGATCGTATGGATCTGGGAGGCAGGCCTTGGAACCATTGGCGCGCCCTTCCCTCAAGAAACATGAGGAAAGTTTTGCGCCGAACAGCGTCAGCAGCGGTCTGCAACCGCATGTAAGTTAAGAACGCGAATAGATGATCTTCCGGATCTGAGGTTGCATCATAGGTTTTCATGCTTGGTATCTTGAACCTGGCCGGCAGGGGGTAATTCTCAATGTTTGATATGAAAGGAGAGGAAGAGTACCTATCCTCTTTCGGGTCCAAAAGTAGGTCCAATTCATCCCGTAGGGGGTATTCTTCATATTTTTGGGAAAACTCTTTCTTAGGGATCCCCCGAAAAGACCCAAGGTGGTCTATTCGGGAGTTCTTATGAGAAGGTTCGAGAGTTTCCATCTGATCCTGTGAAGGTTCTTTCGTATCCGTTTCCGCTGCGGGTGCAGGCTTCCTGTTCCCGACTCTGACGAATCTTCTTTGCCCTTCTTCCGGGCTTCAAGATTTGGATCATGAGGATCCCCCCTTCTACAACTCAGGTAGTTCACGATCGCCTCAAAAGTGAGCAGATTCTCTGCCACTGCTTGCACCAACTGTTCGGGTGGGATCCGAGAGAGCCCCCTCCCCTCCTCAACTTGGGTCGGCCCATGGTGAGGATTTTGAGGATCGCTCTGCTCGTTCCCCCTAGGCTCCTCAGTGTTCTTCTGAGATTGAGTCTTCGCATGGTTTGCGAGAAAAAGTAAGCGTTCCTATAGACAGCGCCAATAGATGAGTATGCCGAAATCACAATCCGAACAGAGCTCCTGTGTGTATCCCGAACTGACCTGCAATGAGTCGAACAGAGGGACTAGCTCTCCGTTGTAACTCCGACGCTCAAGTCAATTCAGAAGTAAGAGAGAATAGAGAAAGTAATTGTATTGTGTGGCGTTGTGTGTGTAGGCATACCTCTCCTGGTCCCACCATTTATTATTTATAGGATCCTACGGGATGGTCAGGAGAGAATCCTAAGTCACCCTGCTACCTTTGGTGGCTATCCCGAATATGAGTCCTACTAAGTTACGGGAAGTGAAGTCCCATTTGGATTCTACCTCTGGCCTTACCCAATGGGTCTGGAGTCCTCCCTCTACTGGGACTCTAGGAGACCCGTGGTTGAGGTCCGAACTGGCAAGTTCGCGCAGCCGAGCAAGCCGACCGAATTGACACGTGTCGCCATATAAGTTGGCCCCTCTACACTAGGCATCAACGTTTTCAGCGGTTTTCTCTTTGATGACCTCTTCTGGATTGGCAACAAATTCAATCTTCAGGAAGATTCTCAAGCAGGTTCTTGACAAACCCTTGGAAACAAACTCAGCAGTTTTCTGTTTGATTCTCCACCGCATTTTCTTCAGCCTCTTGGTCGGCAAGAACTGCCTCAACAGCGGCATTGCAGTGTATGAGAATACAGGGATTCGTTTCTCTCAAGACTTCTCCTATGTCTCTGCCACCTTGAAGCTGCTCCAGAATCCTGTTTACAGTAGCCTTAACATCAGGATCATATGGGTTCTCCCAAGGGTTGAGACATGAGAATTTCTCGTCGGCACAGTCTCAGCCTTCAAAAATTACCACTTCAAAATGTGCGGTCATCAATTCATCAAGTAGTCGCTTCAAAAATTTGTCCAATTTCAAGAAGACTCGAGTTCTATCTCTGAAAGCAATAGCCTTTGGTCTCAGTCATCAGGACCTTAGCTATCCCATTGGCCTTTTTCTCAGCTTTATTTGTTTTTGCTGTGTCTTTCTTCATTTTCTCTATTTCCTCTTTCTCATTCTTTCTAATTTTTGCAGGTCGGCTTTGAGCATGGAGGTCTGAGATACATCATAGCATCTTCTGCTATTCTGCTTTGTTCCTTTACTTGTTCAAACTCTTGAAAAGCTCTCTCAAGTCTCACTGGAATAACTTGAGACCCTGTCTACATTGGGTTGGGAAGCCATACCCTGTCTAAATTGCTCAACTTGCTGAACTGAAGCTGCAAGTGCTTGTTGCTGAACACAATCCTACTCAATTTGCTGCTCCCTGTTTTGCCCTTGGCAGAGTCGCAATTGCTGCTGTTCTTGTTCATCTTCTTGGGGTTGTTGTTGCTGCTGCTGCTGCTGCTGCTACGGCTCAATTGCATGCTGTTGCTGACATTGAGCTGTATTTGTTGAAAGGAGCTAATTCAAACGGTTCTCCTTCAGTTTGTGCCCTCTTCCTTCCAGCATTTTGAAGCAAATAAACCATTTTCGTCGCTGCAAAGAAAGTGGTAAAAATTAGAGTCAGATTGAGAGCACAACCACAACATGGGAAGACGAGATATTACATGTTATTTCAGTTTCTGGGTACACAACATCAACATGCCCTTTTGCCAAGTTGAGCAGACTCATCCCAGCATTTACTAAAACACAAGCTGGACTAAGACCCATCCTAAAGAATCCACTAAGCTCTTCCTATCTGCTCAAGTATATTCCCTTATAGGACAAAAACTGTCACTAACTCTGTTGGGGCTGTCCAGTGGAAGCCCTGAGGAAAAGATGTAGCTTTTACAAAGAAAAGCCCTCCTTCCAGGAGCAGATGGAGGTTGGCATACAAGCAAAACAGGTGCTAGATCCAGATCGAGTTGCAAAATAGCAGTAACCACATTCTCCCCCACTATATTTCATCCAGAAAAAGCTTGGTAACTGTACAGGTTACATTTAATAATTTGCAATGCATTTCAACTACTATCAATATCCTAATGACGTTAGGTACCAGTTGGGTGATCTTAAGTTGATAGTGCCCAAAGATTTTATTCTGGAAAGAGGTGGGAGGAACTCTAAGACCAGCTTATAATTGGCTCTACTAGATGGCTATATATCTGTCTAGAGGATAACAGGTTAATTCAGTTTCCTCCATCTTGGAAGGAATAAAGTATTCCCCAGCCACATTGCTGTGAAAATCTAAAGACCTTGCAAATAAATTATTTGAATCTCCTCCTTGCCTCCTAGCATTTGGATTATCAGAGCCTGAGGCCATGGGTCTTTCTAAGATTTTTGGTCCATGGGTTCTGGGAATTATTTCTACTGAAGGAAAAGCTTGAAGTTGTAGAACTAGACATGAAAAAGAAGTGAAATGCAGAGATAGTAACTTGTTCTTTCAGGACTATTGCCAATAACCTTCATGCCCACAACATGTCTTTTCTCACTATTTTGTCTAAGTGGGTGAATTATAGGTAGATCATCTTCATCTGCTGAAGCAAACTTGTCAAGACAGCTTCTTTTAGAACTATTGCCACTAACTTTCGCGCCCTAGTTGGGCTAAGTTGATGAATTGATGGTTCAGGATTTGTGAAATCAGGTTTCTTGGAGCATTGTTCTTTCAATATTTGAATCAAATCAAGCTCTCTCTCTCTTTCAAATCACGCTCCTTCCTCAAATTCAAACTCTTCTTGATCACGCTCCTTCCTCAAATCCAAACAAGCTCCTCTTGCTTTAAACACAATACCCTTTTCCTCCCTTTCAGTTCATTCTCTTTAGCAATATGCTCCTCCTCCTTTAATCCCTAAACACTTTCCCTAACTTCAATTTCCTTCATAAGTCTCTCAAGTCTTCCCTCCCTGGTCTTGTGATTTCCTCTAAACTTTCATCAATGGATTTCCTGGCGGTCTCTAATTCTTTCCCTTTCATTTCCATCCTCTCAAAGAGCCCTCGTATCGTATTAGCTTCTCTTCCTCCTGCAATTTCTCTATTCTAACCATGGCATCCGCTTGAAACAAACTTAGTTCCTTATTCTTGACTTCCAATTTTTTAAACCCATCTTTCAGAAACAAAATAGACTCTTTTGCTGGTTTCTCCTTCTCCTCAACTTGCTTGAGCAGCTCCTCTAGTAACTCTCGGATCGAATTGAGTTTTTCTGAACTTTCTTTGACCAATTCTTGAACTGTATCCACCTTCTCCTCTCTGAAACGCAACGGATTCAAAGCTTCTTGGAAACATCTTCGAATCAAGTCCAAATTTTCCTCTACCTTCTCAGATAATACTTGCGAAACACCCATGTCCGTGTTGCCCGTGCAAATCAATCACTATGCTGAAAGCATGTTCCACAATAACGAGAATGTGCAAAAACAAGACTTGGTTGAAGTCAGACCTCTTTTGTGTGGGTTTTTAGTAAGAGAGAAAACTAGCATCAAACATTTTATGAAAACATATATAGTAATTGAAGTAGATTCCCCCTCTCTTTCTCCTATTGAGGAGATGGACAGAAGTATTGGAATTATGGGATATCATTAATTGCATTTGTAGTTTCAGATGTATGGGAAAAGAGGAGAGTTATAATCTCTCTAGCTCCAGATTGGAATGCTAAAAAAAATATTCACTGGGTAAGAGAAATTGTTAAATGGCAGTAGTATTTTTCTGATAACTCGTCAAAGGCTTCTTTTATACGATCGAGAGTCTGACGGTCTCTGTTTAAGGTCTTTGGTTTTTTTTTAAGTCTAACGGTCTCAGTTTAAGGTCTGAAGATGTAGAGGTTGTGGGTTCTTAATTCCCTTTAAATTCTACTCAAGGAAAAATTTTTAAGCAAAATGGGTGGTGGGTTTTAATCTCACCTTTTAAATTCTATATTTCCACCGTTAGAAAAAAATTTCTTTAAAAGAAATACTTCTTTAATATGCCATGTCAATGGTTGTGTTTAATCTAGAATTAATATCGCTTTGCCCCCGTACAAGGGGAAATCACATTTTGCCTCTTTCGATCAAAGCAATGTACATTTTGCTCTCTTAACCTAGTGGAAGTTAAGCTCTTAAAGGTCCAAAATCATAATTTCAATTTTTACCCTTCTCATTCATCACACTTTGTCCTCTCGAACTGTGAAAAAAAAATCCGACTTTGCTCTTCTCAACAAAAAAAATATACATTTTACTTTGGTGATAAATTATTAGTATATAAGTTAAAGGGATAATTTCCCATGCCTCCCTTGAGGTTTAGCTTAATTATAGACGCCATCCCTTAAGTTTAAATAATTACACTTACCTCCCCTCCTCTAACATTTTGAGTAACAATAAAACCCATTTTGATGACGTAAGGGAAAAAATTACTCGAATATCCCAAAATACCCCTTTTCGTAGCAAAATTTAAAAAAAATTAAGAACAAATATTGAACTCATTTAATTAGTATTAAAATCTCAAATCCCTCTTCCTATCTTCTTTTCAAGCGTTAACCTTTCTTCTGCTAAAGTTCGACAACCATGAATCGCCACCATACTTTATCTTGACTCCATTTGGATTAATTGTTTTTTTTTTTGGTTGTTTCTCAAAAAATTTACTGTAATTGTATATATGAAAAACTTTACTGTAGATGTTATTACAAGTGTTTTTGGCATATTTTAGGGATTTTTTTGAACGTATTTTCGGGTATCTTTAGAATTTATGAATTTTTGGGATTTTTTTAAAGAATTTTACACCACCCACCGCCGCCACCCTCTTCCTCCTCCTCCCTTTACCCTCTCCCTCTTTCCTTGATGCTTTATGAATCAGGGAATCTGCTGAAGATAATAAGGAAACTTTATTAACCATAGATGCTTTATCACTATTACTGTAATGAGACATGTCAAGGATGAAACTATTAAACAGAACTTAAAAGCAAATTCTTTAAAATCTCTACCAACTACTGATAACTTAAAAGGAAATTAACTAGGACTGTTGCCACTAATATTGGAATTAACTATAGTATCACTTTTTCAGCACCATTATCAGGTTCGCCAAATGCTTCTGGAGTAAACTCAACGTCAATTTTCAGCAAAATCTAAATCTGATTCTGGATCTGGATCTGAATCTGTGACTGAATCAGATTCATGTGCTCTTCGGGCAGAACGTGAGAGAAGACTTCCAGCACGGAATGCAAGAGGAAGATCGTCAGAATCATAATCTTCGTATTTTGAAACTAACTCGTCATGACGGCTTCTTTTAGGAATATTGCCACTGACCTTCGTGCCCGTAACATGTCTTTTCCTGCTATTCTGTCTAAGTGGGTGAATTAACTCTTTAAGACGGCTTCTTTTAGAACTATCGCCACTAACCTTCGCGCCTGTAACATCTCTTGGTTCAGGATTTGTCAAATCAGGTTTCTTGGAACACTGTTCCTTCGATTTTCGAATCAAATCAAGCACCCTCTTTTTCTTTTTCAAATCACGCTCCTTCCTCAAATTCAAACTCTTCTCTCTGGCTTCAAGTTCATGCTCTTTAGCTACAAGCTCCTCTTGCTCTAAACAGAAAACCCTTTTCCTGGCTTCCAGTTCATTCTCTTTCGCAACATGCTCTTCCTCCTTCAACCCCAAAACACTTTCCTTAACTTCAATTTCCTTCGTACGTCTCTCCAATCTTCCCTGTCTGGACTTGATCTCTTCCGTAATTGACTCCAGCTCTCTATAAAGCTCATCTAATTGCTTTAGTTTGCCACGGATCTCCTCTAAGCTTTCATCAATGGATTTCCGGGCGGCCTCTAATTCTTTCCCCTCCGTTTCCATCGTAACTCTAATAATACAGGATCGAGGGAAAAGAAAATAAATAAACACACAACTGACAAATTCACTCGCACCACAATAAAGGCCCCCTAACAAGTAGCCTATTTATAAGCTAACTTACAAGTAAATTTTTTTTTTTGTAGAATACAAGTAATTACCTAATACAATACCTGTTCCTATATAAGCTACAATACTTGGAGGACAAGAAACTAACTTACAAGTAATTACCTAATACAATACCTCTTCCTATAATTAAATGGAAATTTGTGAGTGGAACAAAGTTACTAAGTAATTAAATGGAAACTGCTAAACTTGTGTTAGTTTTGGCAACATCAAATATACCTCGTATCAGCCTCTCTGCCTGCTGCAATTTCTCTATTCTACATCCTCTTGAATCAATTGGTTCCTTATTCTTGCCTCCCAATTTTATTTTTATTTTTTTTTTGATTTTTTCATAAACAGATTAGATTCTTTCTCCTCTTTCTCCTCCTCCTCAACGCGTTTGAGATGCTCCTCTAATGACCGTCGGATCACGTTGAGTTTTTATGAACTTTCTCTGACCGATTCTTGAACCGTTCCCAACTCCTCCCTGGAACCTCATGCATGATACATCTTCGAATCAATTCACAAATTTTGGGACTGTATCCAACTTCTCGTCTCTGGGCTTTTAGTTGAAGTACTTTAGGGGAGAGAAAACTTGCATCAAACAAACATTTTAGACATGAAAAGATAAATGAGGTAGAATGTCCCATCCATTTTTTGGGAAGATGAAAAGGAGGCTGGGAATCACGGGATACCATTCAGGACTTTTCACTAGGGAATCAGAAATTGTTAAATCATAACTACCAGTGATTGCACAACAGTCAATTAGGCTCGTCAGATGGGTTGGGTTTATTCTGGCTCAAATCTACGAATGATCAAAATTTTCAAGGTTTATATCCAAATCTATAGAATTATGAGCCTAATTTTGTATAGTACACGCATGAACTCACATATTTTAACTATTAATTAATAGATCGGGTGTAACTATGTTTTATAATACATGCATGATATTGTTTTCAAATTAGTTTGAAACTTCTAACATATGAGTATTTGTTTTGTGGAAACAACTTGCAATGAGCAATTTCAATAAGCATAATTCAAATTTCAGAGTAACGTAAACCTAATTTTGCAAGAAAATAAGAAAAAAGTGGAGGAATTTGACTGCACGCAAGCTTACATGTTAAATATAGATAAAATTTTGGAACAAAAACTTTTACATTTTTTAGTTTTTAGTTCATACATGAAATATTCTTCAATATTGATTTTGCTATTCGAATTAATAGTAGATTCTTAGTATCTTTGTATTCCATTATTTTCTTGTTTTTAACATATCATCATGTAATCTTCAAACTTTGAATTGCACATAAAGTGTCCCATAGAATTCATTTGGGTTTGGATCTGAATCTTCTTTTTGAATCCTATTAAGGTATAGATTTGGATTTAGAATAATGTAAGAAATCTATATAGGGATAATTTCACAAACCTCCCCTAAGGTTTCTAACAATTTCAGCAACCTCCCTTGAAATTTGAAAAATTACACTTACTTCCCTTAATGTCATGAAAAGACTATAATAATCTTGATAACTCTACAAATTCTAAGTGACAAGTGGGTATAATGGAAAAAGAAAACCGTATTTGACAAATATTTCTTTATCTAAAAACTCTAATCTCATCTCACCTAATACATTATATTTAATTCCTAAGTCATTTAAATGGACTTCTTACTTAGTTTCATAAATAGCCTACTAATAGGGATGCATTTGTTAAAAATAGTTTCTTCACAACTTACTTAGCAAAAGGGGGAGAAAAGAAGTCCATACATTAAAAACTGATGCCTTGAAATATTACCTAAATTTTGTTGTAAAGAACTACCTTAAAATTTTGGGTAAAATACAAGGAACCCCCTTGTGGTTTCACGAAAAGACACCTTGCCCCCTATCATTTAGAAACCTCCACATAAACACCCTAAACTTCATAACTAAAATGGAAATTGACCTGTAACCGGGCATGCAACCTAGTGACGATGAGTATGTGAGGTTCCTTTGAAAAGACCTTGAGTTTCATTCCCAAGCTACCCTTCAGTTGCTATATTGAAGTGATATATTAGGGCAGAAGACATTTGAAGCCATCAAAGAGTGAAAGGAAAAAGGGAGAAGAATTAAGAGAAAAAAATGTAGGACGATTGACAAATCTCAGGGAGAATCTAAAGTCGCCATGTCCACTTCTACAAATTTTGGAGGAGGTTTGACGAATCAGAAGTTATTCATTCAAGATGGGCTATGCTTGGAGCACTTGGTTGTGTTTTTCCTGAGCTTTTATCAAGAAATGGTGTCAAGTTTGGAGAAACAGTTTGGTTCAAAGCTGGTTCACAAATTTTCAGTGAATGTGGGTTTTGATTATTTAGGAACCCAAGCTTAATTCATGCACAGAGTATTTTAGCCATCTAGGCTTCACAAGTAGTCTTAATAGGGGCTGTGGAGGGCTATAGAATTGCCGGAGGACCGCTTGGGGAGGTGACTGATCCTATTTATCCTGGAGGGAGCTTTGGTCCACTTGGATTGGCAGATGATCCTGAGGCTTTTGCTGAGCTTAAAGTCAAGGAAATCAAGAATGGTAGGTTGACTATGTTTTCCATGTTTGGTTTCTTTGTTCAAGCTATTGTAACTGGAAAAGGACCTTTGGAGAACTTAGCTGATCACGTTGCTGATCCAGTGAACAACAATGCCTGGGCATATGCAATAAACTTTGTCCCTGGCAAATAATTTGGTGGTTCTTATACTGTGATTTGTTCCAAAGCATTTGTGTGATTGGATTGTTACGAAATTGTTGATGATTTAAAGATGTAAATGATGGACTTTATGCATATAAAGTGTCATTCTTTCTTAAAGTAATTTTCAAAATATTGTTTCCTCCGAGAAAATGAGGTCAAAGATCATATAGTGGTTGAAAGTTGATGTCTACAATATAAAGTTAGACGAGGGTTAGACGAGGGTATTCGACCTACTGCCGGTAACTCAGCCGGTTCAGAAGGTAATTTCCACTTTAGTTATGAAATTTAGAGTGTTTATGTGGAGGTTTTTAAACAATAGGGGGGTAAGGTGTCTTTTCGCGAAACCACAAGGGAGTTCCTTGTATTTTACCCAAAAATTTTTTAGTTAACAAGAAATGTTGATATTTGATTTCTTTTGTCATTTAATTTGTTTTGCAAATCAAATAAGGATAATAAAGGATATTCATTATGACTTTTTGTACCTACATCACCATTTGTTACCAACACATACTTTCTAGGGAAGGTTTCTATAATTTTTCAAGCCTCTAAAAAGATGGCTGCAATTGTTACAAACCTGAGGGCAAGTTTCTAAAATTATCCCATATATGTTAGGGTCTACTTGATCGAATAGAGATCTTGCCTATTAACATGCTTACTGTTAAAGGGCGTTATTCTTGTGAAGCCCAAACTGATTATTATGCAAAAGTGTGGCTCACCTAGTTAGGCTTTCAAATAGGTTGCAACACTAGATAAATTGTTTAGAGCTTATATATGGTTAAATCATATAACTTTGGTGACATAAGCTTTGGACAAGGGTCAAATTGAATTGAGTTTTGGCCTAATCAAATTTAAACTTGACTTAATTTTTTACCAGGCTCAAACTTAAAATTTGAACTTTATCACAGTTTAAAACTCGAGTTCATTCTCGCATTCAAATTCCAGCTTTGCCAAGATCGATTTTGAACATAATCTAGCTCACATTAAAATGAAAAAACATTTTAATATTTTTAAAATGGATAAAATAGATATCTTTCTCTAATAAAATATAAAAATAGATGAAAAATGGTACAAATGCATGTATATCGTTTGGCTGAACCAGCGACCTAGATGAATAATTTTTGTCTTGAACTTGACCCAAAGGCTTGCTCAAATTGCTCGAATTTGACTCGATCTCATATTGACCGAGTTTGAGCCAATTGTTGATTGAGCCAAGCTTGCGAGTGCCCGTTAGATAACTCAGATCATTTTGCAACCTAGATAGTCTATTTATTTGTAATTTCGGTCACTCTAACCGTATATAGGCTCAACAAAATTACTTTCCATATTCTAATCCTATTCAACCAGTTAACCCATGAATGATAACACACAGGATATGGTTGATCATATAGGATAACGGAACTCTTTTGTACTTGGAGAAAAAAAAAACAAAATTATGTTGATAAAGAAAACAGTATAACATGTATCCAAATTATATAAGAGTCCTACAATCAAAAACTCTTGAAATTGATAAACAATATACATGATTAAATCATTACAGGCTCTATACGCATTAAGTAATTAAAATACTGAATATTTTTTTTCTCTTATTTACTTCTTAGAAACTATCAAATTATTTTTCAATAACAATAGTAGGTTGCGGACCACAACGAAACATGAAAGCTCTAAACTTTTTAAAAAAAAGTAAAGTAAATAATTGTTGGGAGAAAAACTTTTAAGAGAGCCCATCAAATAACTCAATATGTAAGTCAAGAACCCAATATTGACCCAAAAATTTAAATTGCTAGGTCTCGATCCCTAACTTACATATTAACCGCTCTTTTTTATCTCTCGAACCAATTTAGGATACTATTCTTTACTCATGACTTATATTGGACTCATTGGTAGGCTCTCATGAAAGTTTTTCTCCCCAACAAATAGTATCAAAGTTTTGGTTACAAGATTGGACTTCTGATGGGCAAGTGAATTTTTCTAATAGTTGGGTCGATGAAAATTCTTTTCTTGGTGGTGGACTGAAATGCCAAGAAGTTTGGCTATTGTCGCACCAAGTGTGCCATGGATTTGGCAAGAAGTCCGGTTGGTGTTAACCAAAGGAGTCAAGAGGCGGGGATCCGAAACCCAGTTTGGATGTTGAAAAAGAGTGGGTCTATGATTGGGAGAAGAAGTAACTTTAAGTATTAAGGTGAGTTTGCATTGAGTACTAAAGTGGATTCAAAAAAGAGTTTGTAAACTTGGATTCAATGCGAGGGATTACTCATGAAGGGGGAGATTGTAGGTTCATGAATAAAAAATAGTGTCCCACATTAATTCGAAAAATGAAAAATGAACGGTTAATATATAAGTAAGGGTTTGAGATTTAACAGTTTAAGTTTTTGGGTTAAAGTAAAGGTTTCTGACTTACATATTAGTCTCTTTGATGGACTCTTTCGAAAGTTTATCTCCCCAACAGCAATCACAGATTTTATGAGTAAGGAAAAGAATTTTGGATAAGAGACAAAGAAACAAGAGTAATAGACCGAATGGAGTTAGTGGTGATGAAAGGTAAGAGAGAATTAGGCTCAACTGGTTAAATTCATTAGTCATGAAGAAAATGCAAACGTTCTCCGCAACAATAATCACAGGTTTTATGAGTAAGGAAAAAGAATTTTGGATAAGAGACAAAGAAACAAGAGTAGTAGAGTGAATGGAGTTAGTGGTGATGAAAGGTAAGAGAGAATTAGGTTCCGTTTGATAAAACTGAATTTGAATTCTAAAGTCTGAATTTTGAAATCTGAATACTAAAACAATTAATTTGCTGAATTTTAAGCACTGAAAAGAAATATCTGAATATCTGAATTTTAATACTAAACCTATTTATACTGTTTGATAAACATTTATAACTGAATGTTTAATAAGTTAAATTTGATAATTTTTCCCTTATATCTTTTCATCCAAAAAAGAAATAGAACCTATGATTTAATTATCTAAAAATGCTAGGTATGAAAATGACAATATTTATTTTTAAATCAAATTAATATAAAAGATAAATTATATTATATGAGGAGTATAGAGAAGAAGTGAAAGTCATTCAAAAGCAAGAAAAGAGAAATAGAAAATCATTAGATAGAGAATATTAGTTTGTTTAATTATATAAGAATTTTGAACATAATTAATAAAAAGGGGTAGATTTGGTAGATAAGATAAGGTAGTTGAAGTAATTCTATTGATTCTTATCAGAATTAAGCATTCAGTTAGGATTTTTATGCTGAAAAAAATACACACAAGTTCAGCACTACTTAACAAATTTAGCAAATGGATTTTCATTTATCAAACACTCAAAACATCTGAGTGTCTAAAAAAGTTCAGATTCAGCACTTTTTTATGTTATCAAACAGATCTTTAGGCGCAATTGGTTAAATGCATTAGTCCTAAAGAAAATACAAACGTGTATTGGTCTTCTCAACTTAATTTACAGGTAAATGGGTACATGATTATGAAATTGAGAATTGGGTACTGGTTATCTAATCAATCCTGTAACATTACACATGTACAAGTAAGTTCGAGTAACTATTCTGAAAATTAAAAATTATATTCTAATCTACTTTTTCAAGTAAGTTTGAGTAAGCTATCTATTTTTAAAATTGCAAATGGGTTACCTTATTTTTCGGTTTAAACCATTTCCATTATCTTGATGGCAGTTTTTCAAGTTTTTCTTGAACACTCCTAGCTTTTTTTCTTTTTTTTTTTGAAGCATTGAACACTCCTAGCTAGCCTTAGGTGATATTCATTGTTTTTCAAAACATTTTAATAATTTATCTACAAGCAATGAACAATTATTTTAGCCACGTGCATGAATGTTTACTTGAAACTAAATAGTTCTCCATGAACTAAATGAGTGACCGAATCTGATGCTTTGAACCAACAAAATAACAAAAATGATGAACTATAGCTCTATTTTTAATGGCATCTTTAGTTAAAAAGATAGTCGAGTTGGGTAAATTGTTACATTGGAAGTATATTCGTGTCTGTATCACCTAATAAGCATTTGTATGCAATATAGTTCAAATATTTTTGCGAATTTCACAGTGAGAATGTTCGCGTCAAACTTGAGTAGTCAATAATGAGTGACTCCGGCTGGTCTAGGTGGGTTTTTATTGGGTAATATGTATAATTAAGTCAACCCTAAATGGTTCAAAATGAATCAACCCTTTATAATCATTCAAAAAATGGATATGGATTTATTCAATTACCCATGTACGATTCACTTGAAATCTTACTTACGTTTTTTTTTTTGCGTGTTGTTTAACAAGAAACGACGACATTTTATTGTTGTTAGATTGATAAGAAATTCAAATTTATTTGCTTAATACTCACTAAAATTTGAGTTTAAATATATAATTATTTTTTAAATGGGTATAAATGGATGAGTTGAATCAATTCACTACCCATCAATTAAATGGGTTTAATTGAATACCCACTTAAACCTATTCAAAATTTATTACATACCCAAATCCACTTATTAGGGGATCAATTTGAACGGATCAACATAATTGACTTGTGGTTGATACCTCTGAACTATAATAAGCATTATTCATGCCACAAGTATTTAGCTATATACCAAAACAAACCCTTGAGACATGAAACTTGTAAAAGACGTACGTGCACACTTTTTTTTTTAACCACCCAATCCCTTCCCTCCTTTCCAAAAATCATCCATTAACCCAAAAGTCATGAATAAACAATTTTTAAAATGAAAAAACAATAAATAATTTTTTATTGGGTAATATGTATAATTAAGTCAACCCATTTAATAAATGGTTCAAAATGAATCAACCCTTTATAATCATTCAAAAAATGGATATGGATTTATTCAATTACCCATGTATGATTCACTTGAAATCTTACTTACGTTTTTTTTTTTTTTGCGTGTTGTTTAACAAGAAATGACGACATTTTATTGTTGTTAGATTGATAAGAAATTCAAATTTATTTGCTTAATACTCACTAAAATTTGAGTTTAAATATATAATTATTTTTAAATGGGTATAAATGGATGAGTTGAATCAATTCACTACCCATCAATTAAATGGGTTTAATTGAATACCCACTTAAACCTATTCAAAATTTATTACATACCCAATCCACTTATTAGGGGATCAATTTGAACGGATCAACATAATTGACTTGTGGTTGATACCTCTGAACTATAATAAGCATTATTCATGCAACAAGTATTTAGCTATATACCAAAATAAACCCTTGAGACATGAAACTTGTAAAAGACGTACGTGCACACTTTTTTTTTTAACCACCCAATCCCATCCCTCCCTTCCAAAAGTCATCCATTAACCCAAAAGTCATGAATAAACAATTTTTAAAATGAAAAAACCTTATTATTTATTTAACCATTTAAACTTTTAAAACACTTGTAAACAGTCAATTATTTTAGTTTTTAATAAATTTCCTATTCAACTCACAAAAGTGATAGATATGTGACCATTTTTTCAAATTTTCCATTAGATTTATGCTTTTCCATTTATTTTACTATTATGTATGTGAATTTAAAAAAACTTTATAGTTTCACATTCATGAATTTCTCATGCTGATATATTGTCAATTTGGATGTTTTGGCCAGCCATCTTGCAAGTCTGCTTATGAAACAAAAACTCGAAAATCAAACAAATTTTCCAAGCCTTTTTCATTATTCATACAATCTCTGCTCTTTATTGAGTGTTAAATTAAAGGGAAATTTGTAGAAACCTCCCCTGAAACTACTAACACTTGCACTGACCTTCCCTCTAAGTTCAGAAATGGCATACAGCACCCCTGAACAAGAACAATATGTTGCAGAATCAATCCAGGCAGCTTGATGTCCTATTAAGAAATTATTTGTAGAAGTGAGATAAGAAATTTCTTCCAAATTTGCCCTGATCTTGTTTGACAAGTAGTATTAACTAGAGGTGCTATCGAGCCGAGTCGAGCTCGAGTAGCACTATACTCGAGCTCGAGCTCGATCAAAATTTGTGCTACTCGAGCTCGAGCTCGAGCTCAAACGAGTAAAAAAATTTGGACTCGAGCTCGACTCGATGAAATAAAACTAAACTCGAGCTCGACTCGTTTGAGCTCGAGTAAATATCAAGCCCAAACTACTCGAGTTCGAGCTCAAGTTTTGAAATAAATCTATAATTTTTTTAAAAAATATATAATATATAATATAATATAAATATATAATATAAATAAAATATGAAAGCTCGATTAAACTCGGTGAGCACTCGAGTACTTATTTCTTGAGCTCGAACTCGACTCGTTAAATTTAACGAGTAGCTCGAGCTCGAACTCGACTCGTTAAATTTAACGAGTAGCTCGAGCTCGAACTCGAGCTCGATTTTACCGAGCTCGAGTCAAGCTTTTGATCTAGTATTAACAAGGGAGGGACATAGGCATTAACCATCAAGTAAGTTCAGGGGGTATAAATGCAACATCATGCTTCTAGATGCAGACCTGCAACAACTTCATTTGCTAAGAAACCAACGGCTACTTAACGGCTAAATGTGCAGTTCCTTGCACTAGCTTATAAATGATGGTCAGTCATGCATGAATACCAGGATTATTACAAAATAATGAGCAGCAATTTTCCAACTCAAAACACAGCTTGCTTGATACTCAGTTTGGCAGCTTCAAGTCATATTGCAGTCCCTAGAGAATGGCTTCTTCCAGCCACAGGAGAGCATCATGGAACTCCCTAACATCCTTCACAATACAAAACAAATATTACTGGTGCAATCGAAAGACAACATTGAAAATTTCTGAGACTGAAAACAACCCCAACAAGTTATATTTTTTTGTGCAAAATGCAAGTACTTCCAGTGGTATGAGGGTCCTGAAGAAGAAGAGGTTAACAGTAGAAATTATGACACCAATTCGGTGCTGCAATCTCAACAACAGCTACAAAGGTCTACGGCAATGCAAAGGGAAATGCCAATTGTTCTGACAAGTGCAGCGGCTATAAATGTAGCAGTCAACATACTTGTTGCTGTTTATGTTTTCATCCATATTGTGAAGTCAATAGGCTGATGCTATCCAGAAATGTACATTAGCGAATATGAAGATGTAGCTGCAGTTCGAATTGAGGTTGTAAGACATAGGAGAGGAACAAGTTATTCATCATGTATGCAGCAGCATTTGTAGTTTACATTATAAATGCAAGCAATTAAGTTTATATCTATTGTCATCAGTACAAAATCCACTTCAGCCAACAATACAAAACAAAACAGTCACGAATCATACTTGCATTACAAGACTAATCCATTAATACAACAAATCTGATCAGAATTGTGATTGAATTACTACAAAAGGGCATCACAACATTCCATTAATACAAAAGCATGACTGAGCAATCCACTTCAGTTCAAAACAACATCTGCTGCATTAAAGGACTTAGAACAGATGGTGAGGTTTGCAAAGACCTGAGATGCAGAAACATATAAATCTGCAACAGTAGAGTACAAAATATTCTCTTATGTACCTAATTAATGGCATACTACTGAGTTGATACTTTTAGCAGTAAGCATTCACCTCCCAAAACTACAGAGTATGCATCAGAATTGCATACTGAAACTGCTGTTGTTGCTAACATTTGTTGAGTGCAGTGTTGTAGCTGCATTCATTGATTCAAATGCAGCTGTAGCAACTTGAGATGTAGCAATTTGCTGAGTAGTATTTGAGTGATCTGAGTAGTATTTGAGTTGTTTCTCCTGCTGCTCCCTCTAGCAGATGCTCCAGTATTGCTTAAAGGCCTTCCTCTCTGCACAATCACAGAGATTGAACATTACACTCAAGCATTTTATTGAAACATGCATAAAATGCAGTCATTCGAATGAACCTTTTTCTTTGAAGTGGTTACTATGCTCTGAATTTGCACATGCACATTCACAGTTGCAGGTTGACTTGAAGGAGAAGGATTGCTTCCTTGGCTTGAGTGTACAACTGGGACATGATCCTAGCAGTAAACATGGACAAGTAGTATTAGCATCGACAAGGCTAAGGCTATAAATGTTACAATCAAAAGCTTAAATAAAAAAAAAATCTTACCCAAAGAGTTGCTCCTGATAGGCCTGTGTTTGCAGTCCCTTTTCCTGATTTGGCTCTTCTATAGCTCTGTTGTTAAGCAATAAGCTAACATTAAGTAATGAATTGAGTATAAAATACTCAGATTCAGTAGCAAATTCAGCACATATAACACCTGTTGGCCAGGAGTTATGTTGCCATTCTTCTTATTCTAGACAGGTGCTTCTTGGCATGATCTCTTGTTGTGACCAAAAGAGCCACAGTTTCCACACTTGAACCTGCTCCATCTTTTTGGTTGTGATGCAGTCTGTCCTTCATCATGTTCCCTTCTCCTTTTCATCTTTGGTCTACCTGGAGCTCTCCTTAATGGAGGAGCCAGGATTGTTGCAGGGGTAACATGTGGCATAGGTGACCACATTTTCTCATCAGGAATTGGATGAATCATACTTGCATATGTCTTTAAGTACATATCTCTTGAGAACCAATGCTCACAGTAGGATTCCAGCTTTTGTCTCTTGTAGATAATCCCCAATGCAGCATATTTACAAGGAAGTCCTGAAATTTGAAATGCTCCACAATCACAACTTTTAGCTGGTAAATTGACTATGTAAGACCTATTCATATCCCCCACTTCAAATACGTCATCAAAAGCCATAGTGAATTCACATTGTCTTGATACTTGTCCTATTCTTTGTTGTTTACCAACCATCTTTGGTGTGATGGCAGTGGTGATCATGTACCCTTTCTGATATCGCTTATGCATTTTCTTCATGAACTTCTTCCTCAGCCTATCAACTAGTGTCAAGATAGGTTTTCCTCTTAGCTCACCTATCCATGCATTGAAGGACTCAGTGCAGTTATTTGTAATATGATCACATTTTAGTCTAGTATTAAAGGTATATCTGCACCAAGTTGTTTTGAAAATTTTGTCCAAATATTTCTATGCTTCTATGTTTAACTCCTTTATGTTGGCCATGGCTTCACTATGTCCTGCAACATCAAAGCTTTTTGCTGCTCTCCAGAACAAGTTACTAAGCAGAATACCAGGAAATTGAGCTTTAAAATTGCTGCAGATATGCCTACAGCAATGCCTTCCACTCGCAACAGGCACTATCTCTTCATAAGCTATATTCAAGTCCTGAAGTGAAAACCAAAACATGCAAATAAGTTACACTGATGCCTAATAGAATCATAATTAAGTACAAAACTATTCCAGAATCTGCAACTGTTGCATACCTTTTGCCTGTCACTCATGAAAGTTAGAGGACCATTTTCTCTAAATGGCCCAAAAAACTCCTCAAAGTACTGAAAAAACCAACTCCATGTTTCTTTATTTTTAGCTTCAGCCACAGCAAATGCAATAGGAAAAATGCTATTGTTAGCATCTAAAGTGACTGCTGTGAGAAGCACACCACCAAAGGGACCTTTTAAAAAACATCCATCAAAACCAACAAAAGGTCTACAGCCTTCAACAAATCCACTTCTTTGAGCTTTGAAACTAATAAACATTCTTAGAAATCTAGGCTCAACAAGAAGAGTAGGCCTATCATACTGTATTTTGCAAATACTTTGTGGATTGTATTTCCTGATGAGCTCTGCATACTTTGGCATTTGGTTTACGATTCACTGTGATTGCCTTCAATCTCATTTCTTGCTTTAGTTAGTGCTCTATACATCTGCCATTTGTTTGGATGCACAGCATATTGAATCATTTCTGCTCCTACCCCTTTGGTGGACATGTTAGGGTGAATTCTCATGACTGGAACTAGTTTTTTGACAATCCAGTCAGCTGTAGCTTCTGTGTTCTTCTTATCCATCACACATGTGTGTTCACCTTGATAAGTTTTAATCATAAAGGTCATGGAATCTGCAACTGGTGATGCATAGATTCTCCATTTGCATCGTTCAACATCACAAATAGCAGTGACTCTGCTCTTCTCATTCTTCAGTCTCATAATTGGAAATCCTTTCTGAATTACATAGTCCTTTAAAACTACTCTAAATGCATCGACATTAGTAAACAGTAGACCTTTCTTAAACTCTATATCTGCTTTTGGGTTGTACGTCCATATTTTTTATTTCAAAGCTTGCTGAACAGGGTTAGTTTCTTCTTCATTTTTAGAATCAGGAACTATATCACCCTCCTCATTGTCATCAAAATCAGAAAAGGACATGTCAGTTTGATCACTATCTGCCACAGAGGCACTATCAACATCTATGTCCTTCTCATTGTCACTATCCATGCTGTGCAACCAACTTGAATCAGAGCTGGAATCACTATATTCACCCTCAGAATCATCAATGGCAACAACAGATACATTGTCCTTTCCTTTTTCTCATAAGTTCAAATCAGTGTTATGACCATTTTCATTCATCTGATTGGTTTTATCAGATGGAATAACATCCATATCCAACACATGCATATTAATCACCATAACAGACTTATGCATTGAGAACATTTCACTAACACTATCATCATCTGTAATATCAAACATGCGATCTGTCTTAGGAATCTGGCACCTCATGTGTATTAACTTATTCAGATGCTCAGGGACTTCACTGAACACCTTCTCAGCAACATCAAACAGCAAATTAATGTAATAGTAACCAATTGGATCGACATTTGGAATTCTCACTTGTTTCTCCTCATAGTGGACAGCTATGTCATAAGCAGGAAGAAGATCCATGCTAAGTTTTAAAAGTGACAGTTACTGAGCAAAGAGGAAATCACAACAGCAGACAATTGTATCTAGTTTGGACACTTATATTTACACTGATGACCAGTCATCAGTGAGACTATTGTTGCATGCACCATGTTTATACAAGTCTTAAAAGATCAAAAAATAGAACATGATACATCATCCATTGATAAACATGTCTAAAACAACTAAAATAGCAGAGCAACAAGTCTTAAAGTGCAGGCATAGTACAACAGCAAGTCTGAAAACAAGTACAATATCATCACATTTGGCATTGATCATTATTGACAATAACATCACATTTGTTTCTGATCATTACTAACACATTCAACTCATGATGCAAGAGCAAACATGCATTCACTACAGTCAGGTATTGCCTTAGTATCATACAAGAGCTAACGTGCAAATTTTGTGCCTTCAAGTGATAACATCAGAAATTATTTACCTACTCAACTTCAGTTCTTGCAAATTAACTACAGTAGATGCTCAGAATTGGTTCCTAGTTCACTGTCACATATGCTGTTTATCTCTCACGGATCATAAACCTCCCATGAACTAAGCAAAAGTTCCAAATTTCTTCTCTTATGTTTCCTTCTCTCAATGGTCAGAATTTTATCAGTAAGTCACACTCTCTTATGCTGCAAGTCGGCAACTTGTCACCTCAAGAGCAACTTGTCACAAATTGGCGCCAATTCATGGCACCATCTTCCTTAGCAATTGGCGCCCTGTGGTTGCCTCTACAACTAGTCTCAAACAATAACTAAACTCTGAATCAGAGCTGGACGGACAGACAGCAGCTTTAGTTAGTTAGTTAATTAATTAGTTTAATTAGTTTAACATGCAAATAGTTTGTTTAGTTTCAGACAGACAACAACTTTAGTTAATTAGTTAATTAGTTTAACTATGCAGAAATAGTTTGTTTAGTTTAATTCGTTTAAGAAAGGATTTGTTGGTTTTGATGAAAGTAATTAAACCTTTCATCTGGTAAAGTTAAATTCAATTGGGATACTCTAGTAAATTCACACATTTTTACCTTTTAAATTAGTTTCAACTTTTTTTAGGGGAGGTCAATGCTATTTCAAAATTGATAGGGGAGGTCAATGCTAGCAGTAGAAACCTCAGGGTAGGTTTCTGCAATTATCCCTAAATTAAAAGTAAGCAAGCTATTCTTATCAAATTAAAAGTAGCCTCTGATTAAAAGTAAACAAGCTATTCTTAATTAACTAGAAAGATATTATGAAGAAAATCATTAGTTGTCCTAGCAACACTGCCAATGCTATAGCTTGACACGCGCCAAATTCTGGCATCAAAGGTGCAGGACACAGGATGATGAGAAATAACTCGGTCAAATCCAGTTGCAGCACAGAACTCCAGAACTAGCATCTTCACGTGATATACTACAATTCTAATAGAAAAATAGAGAAAAATAAAAAGCTAGAAATTACTTTTTTTTTTTCTACTTAGGGGGTATCCGGGCTTCGGGTATGCCGGACCCAACTAATCCCCTTGAGACCCGAGAGGAGAGGCCCCATCCCCTCGAACCGGTAACCACAGGGACTCGATCCCTGGTGGGGGAGAATGGACAACGGGTCCTAAGGAGGCTCCCGTGACCAACCGAGCTATCCAAGAGAGGCTAGAAATTACATGAGTATATTCATTTGGCATGTTGTTTACATCAGGATTACCTAAACTCGCATGCTACAAATTGCAAATGTTCATGAAAAATTCGATCTTGAACATGGTCCATACAAATTTTGTATTTGTACCTTAATCATGATATGATGTTAGTATCTTTTATAATGTACAAGTATAAATGCACATTGTGTAATCATTTGAATTTAATGAATACAGAACCAAGTGTCCATGACATGATTTTCTGATGATGCATTGGAAATAGTTCAGTGATCCTTTCCGGTGGTAAGGATTTCCAGTAACTATTTGAATATGAAATGGACCCATTTTTTACCAGTAAGCTATAATAGAGCATCCAATAGCTTAGTGGTAATTTCTTTAATTATCACCCGTTGTGAAAGATTTTAAGGCTTTCAGCCCACGAACTACAAGGCTTTCAACCCACATGAGTTTTTGACAGTCTCAATCTGCACCAAAATATGAAAGTCAAGATGAAATTAGTGCAGAAAATTGCAGAATTCAGATACCCGTGGTCGGAGCAAAATTTAGCAATCAGCAAGCCAAGATGGAAAGCAATAAGTCCGCTGGTCATACTAATTTAGAAAAAAAGGCTCTACATAATATTTTACACATAAGAAGATGCCATCAATACTAGGTTGCAAGATAATTTAGTTAGATGCTTCAAACAGGGAAAAACTAGGAATCTACTGAAATGGTTCAAGTAACCTAGAGATTCAGGCATTGAAAGCTAAAACAGAGCCAACTGCATTGCGAAAGCAATACTGAAGTTATGCAGCATTTTCACTTGAATGCTTGTTTCAAACCTTATCAAAGTCCAGGAGGTAGGCACTTAGGATCGAGTTCAAAAGTACCATTAGGGACACCAACCCTCTCATTGCAGGTCATCTTTGCAGGAGACACTCTGTGAGAGAACCTAAAGTAGCTGTTAGGCCTTATCAGAACTGATTCATTCTTGCTTCTCCTCTGAAATGAACTCACATAGCCATGTAATTTTTCCAAGTAAGCAACTCGAAATCCACCCTCATACGAAAGAATCTCCACAATTTCATACTTCCACTTTCCATGGTTTTCTGGATGAGAGCTCCACATGGCAATATCCCAGTCCATATAAACAGCCCAAATCTCTCCTTTTCTTGGTCTTATGAAGTACTTCTTGCATTGCTTTGGTTTCGTACACCACACTTGATGAGAGAAAGCATTGGGGTATAAGATTCTTCTGTTCCGACGTTTAAAGAATCCACAACCAACTGGTAAGCCCGCATCTATCCACTTCTTCTCACATCTTGAGCGTGGAACTGGCTGAAGCCACGCAATTTGCAACCTGAAATTTCGATCAGCTTTGAGAACCTTTGTGATCCTGGCGTATGATCTTGGCAAGCTATCTTTTCCGTCAAAGCAAGCCCACGTTTGCCCAACTTCGAAGCTGTTTTCAAGTCTATTCCCCTTCTTCTTCTCAATATTAGTTAACAATGAATGTGCTTTAGCAATAGAATTTGACACTGCAACCTCCCCTGAATCTGAATTAAGTTCCATATCATCAAGATTAACCTGAATTTTATCATTCTCATCTGAACTACTAGGCCGATAACTAGATCCTGAATCTGAACTTTCAGTGGAATCTAAATCTAACCTAAAAAGATCACCAGGGTCCTCAACTCGTTCAGCATCTTTTTCAGCTTTGCAAGTTCGTTTGGAACTGTTGCTGCATTCTCCTCCCATGTCCAAGCTTTGTGCATCATCATCATTCTTTTTGCTAGGTTCCACCATTGATGAATTCCAACACCTTTTCCTGCTTTCAGCTCTCACTTCTGCAGAGTCCACTGGATTGACTGAATCGGGTTCTTGGGAACACTGTTTCTGGGATTTTTGTATGGTCACAAGCTCTCTCTTTTGATGATTAAGTTCCACAGTTAACTCCAAAATCTTCTCCCTTACTCCAAGTTCCTTTTCAAGCTCCACCAACTTTTTCTCCTTTAAATCAAGCTCATTGGCCCTTACCTCCATTTGATTCTGAATCAAATCCATTTCTTTAATCAGGCACTCAACTTGCTGCTCTTTTAAACAAATTTCACTGAGCTTTTCATCAACAGTGTTCCCAAATTGCTTTTCCTTCTCTTCCATTTCCTGCAGAATCCCTTTTACCAAGTTCTCTTTTTCTTCCACTTTCTTCAACCTCTCCTCTATCCATTTTCTCCTTGAAACAAATTCTTGAAAGTTTTTCCCACCTGATTCTTGGGCTGACTTCAAGAGCTTCTCTCTGGACTGAAGCTCAGTGAAGCTTTCACTGAAAGAACTCTTTAACAGCTTCAGGTGCTCGTCAACATCTTTGCACTGAAGCATCACCAAGCCCATTAAAGTTTGGAGGCTCTTCCGTTTCTCTTCATTGAGCTCCAGAGCCTCAGATATCCTCTCCAAGGGATCCATAGTTTATTGTGAAAGCAATCCTCAGTTTCCTTTAGATTTTTCAAGTAATAGTACTAAAGATTCACGGGCGAGTTTTGAGAATCTGATTCTTGCACTAGTGTTTCTGCAGGTCTGGCTGTCAATAGGGATAATTTCAGAAACCTCTACGGTAGTTTCTAACACTTTCACTAACCTCCTTGAGGTTTTGAAAATTACACTAACTTCCCTTGAACTTAAGATTTTGGTGACAAAATCAGTCAAACTCAGAAAAAGTACTATAAAAATGTATTTTGAGGAGTGAGATGACATTTGTTTCACATATGTCCTTTTTGCATTGTTCATAAGTTGTATTAGTAAAGAATGAAATAATTAGTAAAAGTCAGGGGATAGAAGTGAAATTTGAAAAGATGTAGCAGCAACAACAGCAACAACCTGAAGCAAGAATGATCTTTGCAACTGCTAGTGCAAGCTGCAATGACTATATTTTCTATCCTTTACAATCCTTACTATACTAAAAGCGTGAGTTGGAGTTGCTACAGTGCTCATGGACCGGTTATCCGGTAATTTTGAGCAACTTCGATGGCTTTTTCATAGGCAGATAGACTGGTTATGCTGTAAATTTCGACAATTCCAATGGCATTTCATAAGAATTTGTTTGGGCTTGCCCTCTTGCTCCAGAGTTCAGACGCTAGAATTCTTTCCCCTTTCCGTGGCATTTTTATATATGTGTCATATATAAAGCTTGATGCCCTTTACGGTGTTATATTGTTAGTTCTTTCTTCTTCTTTTTATTTTTTTTGCCTTTATTATAAAGGATAAAATGGATTTATTATCTAACAAAATAATAAAACAACAATTTTACTATAATTTCGAATCTTCCCATATTTTTACGTTCAATTTCTCCATGTTTATCTACTATATTTGACACACATTTCTTCAATTTTTCTTTATTAACATCACCCAAATTAAGTCCATTCACTTGTTTCCCCTATAATACTTCACTTTTATAAGAGAATTATTATTACAAATATTTTTATTCTAATTAGTTATACACACATCTGAGTGTGCCTTAATCACTATTATGTATAACGAGAAAAGAATTATTGAACATGTTTGAACTAATTCTTGATAAGAAATTTCAGAAAAGTAATGTACTATCCAACCTTTAGCTTTAGATACTTTTATTCGTATTTTCTTCATTCAGAGTTTTAATTTTTGTTTATATTCTTAATTAGGCTTCCTATAAAAATTGAAACCTAGAAATTGGAACATTCGATTTGTTTTCTTAGGGTTTGGGTATGTGTATGGTGGAAGTTGGACCAGTTTTGAGTGCTTCAACTTTTAGATATAATATGGCATATCCATTATTATCCTCTTTAATTCTCTTCGTGTAAGGCATTAATAGTGCAATATCATGCAAGCAAATTTTTCTTGCTGCAATAGAACGATGAAACTTGGCATCTTTGTGTTTGATTCACGTTGAAAGCAGCATCTTACATTTCCACTGTTTTGCATATGTAGCTTTACGAAATATTCTTTAATTATCTTACATTTCAACCAAGAGTTTCATAATATACAGTATACACTGAGTTTATTTGGATAGGAGTTTATTTGGATGATTTATTTGAGATAATTACTATAGCATATTTTATGATGTTATATATATGAGATAAAAAGGTGATTGAAATTTGTGAAGCAAATTATTTTTTCAAATCATTTCAATCCAAACATACTCACTATCATTTTTGGATACATGTCATATATACAAAAGTTGATATTAGAATTCAAATTTGGATTAAATAATATGCATTAAAATGTGAAAATGTATACTACCAATATAAACAAGAGGGTCCTCCTGTTTTGGAAAAAAAAATTTTTAAAAATATGAAGGAATCCCGTGGCAATGTAAACATTTTTTCTTTTTCTTTTTTGCAAAAGGATAAACTTTCTTCATAAAAAAATATGCAATTTAAGAAATGGATTTTAGTTTTTAAACTTTTACAGTAGTCCCAATTTTTCTTTCCAGCATGAAAAAATGATTCTATAAATACATATTTTCGGATTTTAAACACGAGTTTGTTACTAAAAATATGAAAGTATCCCGTGGCTGTGTAAACCTTTTTTTTTTTTTTGCAAAAGGATAAACTTTCTTCATAAAAAAAATATGCAATTTAAGAAATGGATTATAATTTTTAAACTTTTACAGTAGTTCCAATTTTTCTTTCGAACATGAAAAAACGATTCTATAAATATATATTTTTGGATTTTAAACACGAGTTTGTTACCCCATTTGTAAAATAGATCCACCGCCTAAATTATGGGCAACTTCAGTGGCTTTTGCATTCGTGCTTCAGTTGTGTGCTTGGTCAACTTTGGTGGCTTTTGTGTTTGTGCTTCAGAGTTCAGACGTGTATTTGTATCTTCATCGTATAGTTGTAGTTGCTTGAGCTCCCCTGGTGAGTGGGCGGTGGGTGGTGTCCGAAGCAGTCTGTGGGAGCCGCACGAAGCTGTATTGCCTATGTAATCTTGAGAGACAGCCATCTGAAAAGCAATATATTGGATGTATTTCTTTCTCCAATTGAAGACCTGGATTTGGCGGTTTTACAAGGTGAAGTTTTCGCACTCTCACCTAGCTGATCTTGTTTAAACTTATTTCATTCTTGATTAGATACAAATAGTGTGTGCATAATTTTAAAAGTGATCAGCGTCACCATATTTATGATATTTGTATGTACTTGTACATTTTAAATGAATGCATCATTTATTTATAGTATCAAGAATTCGCAAAGATCTTAAGCCAAAGACTGACTATCTAAGAGAAAATTACAAATCAAATGAGTAAATGAGTAACAGCAATATTCAATTTACCTAAAGTCAAATTCTCCACATTTATTAACACCTATCATGTATTAAATATATAACCATTTTACATTAATCCACTTGCCTTCATTTGATCTTGATTAACATAGACTCAGGGCATCCTCACGCCTTGCGTGAGGCTGAAAAAACTAGTAGTATATAAAGGCATAACTAGCTCTACAAAACAATCAAATTATTAGTGTAAGCATCAAAATATGGGATAAAAAATTAATCTTTTTATTGTGGTTGGGAAGGTAAAAGTAAAGTATCTATGCAGAAAGCATACGCCCTTAGTCAACAAATCAGCAACAAAGACATAAATCAATTTTGTCTGGATACAAGATTCCAAAACAAGCCAGTCATTTTTCAAAAGCATATTATCTAACTTTTCACTTGAATAAGTTTACAAAATTGCATAGATCATAAAAAACATACAAACAAAACATCAAGTGTGCTCTCAAACCAAGATTTAATAGGATACATAAATATTAATTGTTCAATATCAGACTATCAAACCTCTGTATGCTAACTTTGTCTATTGCTGGTCATCAGACCATTCCCTAATTATGATGAAAATAAAATATTTGTCATGGTCTGCAATATATTAAGCGTCAAAATTTATCTATTTCATAGAGGGGTTGTATTTCTCATAATCAGCACTATGACGTCATGCTTTGGTACTAAGATGACAGCACTCAAATGTATAAAAAGGATGATTAGTATGTGATTGTTGCGAATTTGAGCAGAAAAAATCTTAGAATTTGCCTAGGTTTCTCCTACTTCCTCTTTCAATTTTCACGAAATCAAAGATGGTGTGTGTTCAATAAGATTCGATAGAAATTCTTCTCATATTCATCATTTCTTTTCTCTTTCTTTTCCTTCCATTTCTCTTGCTCATAAAATCCTTCTATGTAGATTGTATAAAGTTGTTTGTCATTGTCATTATTAAGTGATGTCAATCACAAAAATAACACCATCTTATAGTAGTAATTGGCACCATTTTTTGATTGCAGTTATGGTTGCTAGTTTGAGATGAAACGATTGTTATTCTAGTGTAATTAGGTAATTTCATTTATTTAGTACTCTAACTCCTTTTTTTTTTTTGGTCAAATACCCATTTGTAATAAAAGTATAATGTCTCAAGCAGAGTAGTACTCTAACTGCATCTCATGTAAGTAATGGAGCCCAAATTTCGAATAGGGGAGGTTATATAATTTTTGAAACTTTAGGAAAAGTTAGTGAAAGTGTTAGAAATATCAAGGGAGGTTTCTAAAATTATTCCCTTTAAATATGATCAGCAACGTCACCTCAAATCTGCTGGAGATGAATCTTTTAACCACTGAGTGAAGTGGATTGCCACTCAGTTACCACCCGTTTGAGTTTCAAAAATCTGAATCAACAGCCAACAGCCAACAACCAACAGCAATTTGGGCCGTTGGCCACCACCTTAACCTACAAGACTTAGTGGGGTGGAAGGTCAAGCGTTCAAATGTTACCTCCCACTATTTATCACTCTACGTGGTCTGCCAATTTAAGTGGCTTTTCAGACGAGTGTATAGTGCATTCGTTTGGACCGATAGATAATTTAGTCCCCTCTGGTTTTTCCTTAGGCCTA
Organism: Coffea eugenioides; assembly: GCF_003713205.1. Taxonomy (NCBI): domain Eukaryota; kingdom Viridiplantae; phylum Streptophyta; class Magnoliopsida; order Gentianales; family Rubiaceae; genus Coffea; species Coffea eugenioides. The sequence continues at coordinate 70,673,834 of NC_040036.1, forward strand.
TTCAGGTTCCCCCTCCCCTAATATAGATTTTTTTTTCAACACAAAGAGTATCCCAACTTTGCCAGACTAATCTCCCTGTGCCTGTGCACCCTGCCCCTCAAGGATACACAAGCGGTAGAGAGGTGAATCGAACACACGACCTCGAGATCTAATTAGGTTACCCCGAAATCATCCGAGCCAACTCCAAGGGGCCCTCCCCTAATATAGATAAGTGTAGGTCTATGGTGTCGAAAAAAAAATCCAAAAATCTGGACAAAGGAACTATTGCTGTTAAAGGCCACGATTTGCACAAAAAGGCGAGGAAACATAGAGGTGTGGTCTGGATTTTTGTGTTAAAATTTTGGATTCGGGCCCACTTGCCTTCTACATGAACAATGCTGTTTTTTTTTTTAATCTCTATAATAAATGTGTAAATAGTTGGTAATGAGTTGTAACATACATTACAAAATTCATATGCAACCCTAGTAACAACTGTTCCTAACCTTGTTCCTAATTTTCGTGAGTAATCTTAACGAGTTTAAAAGTAGTTTTGATCATACACTGGTTATCCAATTGTTTTAGGAAAGAATTGGTTTAGCAATTTAGAATAATGAGGAATTTTTTTCAACTTCTCCTGTTGGTTACACTGTAAAAGAGGTTCGGAAAATTGGATTATTTGAAAATAGGTTTTAGGAATATTTGTTTTAAAAGACTATAAATATACTCTGAATACACTTTCAATTTTTTCTATTTATCTTTTTATATTCCATGTATAAAGTTTAAAGAGTGCTGCAATGGTACATTTGGGTAGAAGATTATTTGCAATAATACTGCAACATTTTTTATGATGTGATATACGTGAGATAAAAATAGAGTTAGAAATATAAAAATATAGTTAGAAAATGTGTATGTGATGCAAACAAATTAATTTTTGCAAAAAAATTGTATCCAAACAAACCCAATTGTCTTTTCGAAAACCTTTTCCAAAGAATGCAATCTAAACAAAAAGTTTTCGATTACCTTTTGAATGTTTAATTCAACCTTCTGCAAAAATGAAATTCAACCTTTTGTTCTCAATTGATATTATAGTCTATAAAATTGTTTTTTTTCCTGCAAATATGTGTAACAAAATGTATACGTCAGCATGAATGCTTAACTTTGAAAATTATCTTATATTTGATTACAATCACTGGTACACCAAAACTCAGTCTACAAGTTGTAAATGCATCCCTTTTCATCTTTGCATGCAGTCGGTTAGAGCATTGCTTCAACAAGCTAATCTCTTTACTGTATACTTGTGCTATGTCTATACAATAGACGTCATAGAAAGGATAGTATAAAAAAATTTGCATATCACGTACATTTTTCAAATACTTTGCAAAATATTAATTTTTTTCAACAAAAAGTATAAAATATACAATAAATTTTGAATTTGAAATTCAACTTTTACATATACGTCATGGATCAAACGATATATATAAAATTTATTCTTATAAAAATTTAAAAAAAATTCACCACCCATCATCCCTCCCCTCCTCCCACCTCCACCTGCACTACCACCACCGTCCCTCCCCCTGCCCTTCTTTCCTCCCTCTCCCTCTTCCTCCCTCTCTTTTTCTCCTTCTTTCTCATTCCTTTCTCTTACTGCAACCAGCAATACTAGATCGCGATCAAAACCTGAAGGTTCTGATTGCAGCTAGATAGAAGAAAGGGAGAGGAAGGAAGAGGCAGGGAAAGGAAAGAGAGGGGAGGAGGGGAAGGGAGGAAGAGGAAGAGAGAGGAGAAGGGATGTGAAGAGAGGAAGAGGAAGGGGGAGGAGGAGGAAGAGAGAAGGAGAGGGAAGAGGAAGGAGGGGAAGGAGAGAGGAAGAGAGATGACAGCGATAGCTATGGAGAAGGAAGGAGGGAAGGGGCGGTAACGATGGTAGATGGTGATATATAGTGAGTGGTGGTGGGTAGAAGAAGAAAAAGTGGTAAGATTTTTTTTAAACGTTTTTATAAGTTGTATTTGATATGTGTGATATTGGAATTTTTTACTATAGATTCCACAAATAAATTTAGTTTGTGAAAAAATAGTCTAATCCAAACAGACTAGTTTTTTTTTTTTTTTTTTTTGTTCTTTGATATAAATAGAGTGAAACAGATGTTCTGTTTTATGGGTAAAACAAAATATAAATATGTTTGTTTTGTAATATAGTTCAAAATATAAAAAAGACAAACATATTTGGTTGAATTGTTTCTTTTTTTTCCTTTTACAGTAAGTAATGATTTACTCTCACACATTAATAGACCAATATATTTTCTACGATTGCATAAAATCAAGCCCACAAAAAATCATCAATCCTCAAATACCAGAATATTGTTCATGCCATTTTTTCTTTTGCTTTTTGTTGTTCATGTGGTAAGTTGATCGAACATCTTTGGTAATTGTATTTTATTCAAGTTCGAAGTCAAATGCTAATCCATCAAATTTCAACTTCAAATTCAACTTAGCACAAAACAATATCGCTTACGCCAAAATTGGATGGAATGACCACTTGTATGGAGCTTTTGTGAGTGGATTGGCACATTTGATACCCCAAAAAAAACTTAAATTACTAATAGTATACCATTTGAATAGTTTATTTTAACCATGCTTTTTGCCATTAACTCGACATATAATAATAATGTTAAAATAATCCTTAAACTCTAAATATATACTAATTCATTTTTATTTTGTTTAGATACAATCAATAATTTATGTAATTCTGTTAAGATAGTAAATTTGGTGCATGATTAACATGTCCAATATATGTGCTTCTTATATATATGAACCAAATTATCCGAATGGAGCTCGGTTGTTTAGAGCTTGTTTGAACTTAGTTCACTAATTAATCAAATCAAACATGAATAGCATTTTGTATTGGTAAAGTTTTAAATTAGGCTCAAGTTTAGCTTTATTAGTATGAAATTTAAAATTTAGATATAAAACTATTAATCCATGTGAAAGTGTTTCCATCTAGTTTGGTAAAAGTTTGCTGGCATTGGTTCAAAAAAATAAACAAGCTAAATTTGATGCAAATTCGAACTCGCAAAAGAAAACAAATAAGCTTACTCAGCTTGATTAGGCCTTTTACACTCCTACTAACAAGTTAATTATATGCGCATAGATATGGCTACATAGGTGAACATGTATGTATTTGAATGTACGTATGTCAATTTTCTTGTTCAAGAGGATCGGACCTCACAAGTTAAATTCCATCTAATTCAAACCGGTTTTGGTAATTTTTATAACTTTTGATATAACATCGTACGATTTAGGTGTAAATTTGAATTTGTCAACTCATATAATTAAGTTGGTCTAGATTCACAATTATACTAAAATTATACAAACTAATTTAAACTGAACAAAATTTTACTTGTAAGGCCCCGATTTTTGTTCAAAAGGCCCTCATAAATAATAAAATTACGGGTGCAAACCACATAAAAAGCAAGATTGCACAAAAATCATGATCAATTGACAATTTTTATATTTTCAATAGGGGTGTGAACCAAGACGAAGCTACTCTATATGGGCATGCGCCCCATTGAATGAATGAAAATTATAGTTTCAGTTATAAAGTTTTTTATACACTTTATTTGAACCCTACTAATTTATATATATGCCTCCACTGCTCGAAAGCAAATGTCCATGCTAGGTACTAAATTTAGAAACATTATATTTTTATCCTAAATAATTAGTTGAAAGTCTTTTACGCACAGACACGTACATAGTAATTAGTTCCCATGTAATTTGATAACATTTCTTAAATAAAACAACAAGTAATTGATGCAATTTAACAATATAATTACTACAAATAATAAATTTGATGCCATCGAGAGTTTAATTCAATGGTGAGAATTTTTATGTATAAACTTTAGTACTTTATAAATGATTTGTAGGACATTAGTAATCGAATACTTCCTAGTCCTTTTGGCATTGCTATATAAACATTATAACGTTCCTTTATTGTTCACACAACTAAAATAAGAGTCTTTTGTTTGTGCCTCCTCTAAAATCTTATCTTGGCTCCGCCACTAGTGTGAACAAATTGCATCAGTGAGTTCAGAATTTCTGTTAGTCGATTTGAGTGAGCTCCAACATTCATCACAAGGTAAACCATTGATTCACCTATAATAATTTCTTAAATTTCTCACGTTGATTGTCAATTTTGATGTTTTGGCTAGTAATATTGCAAGTCTTCCAATCAAACAAAAAGCTAACAAGTTTTCCAAGCCTTTTCCTTATAATCTCTGCTTGTATTAAGTATTAACTGGTAAATTAAATCTAGGCCAGGCTTAGATTGTAAGCTATTGAAAATAATTTAGAAAAAGAACAAAATGAATGGACATTAATCCTATTCTAGCTGATGCTAATCTGTCCCAAAAAAAAAAAAGAGGCTTCCATGCCAATTAAGCATTTGAAGCTAAAGCTAGGCCAGGCTTAGAAGACAATGGGAGTTGAGATTTATAAAGATACCAACGGGCCTGTTTGGAACCTGAGTTTTTTGGGAGTTTGTCTAAAAATTTACTGTAGTGCACTGTAGAAGTTTTTGAAAAAATTTTGTAGAAGTTTTTATAAGGTGAAATTTTTTTTTGTAAGGTACAAAATTTTGTAGAAAATTTTGTAGGGTGAAAAACTTTTTTTCCTTTTCTTTTTCTTTCTTTTTCTTTTCTTTCTTTCCTTTTTCTTTTCTTTCCTCTCTTCTCCTTCTCCTTCTTCTTCTTTTTTCTTCTTCTTCTTTCTTTCTTTCCTCCCCGTTACCTCCCAGCAGCAGTCACGCCCGCCACCCCTCTCCTCCCTTTCCCCTTCTCCTCCCGCCACCGTGACCTCCCCCGGCCACGTCTGGCTGTTGCCATTCGGCCCTCGTGCCGGAACTGCGACCGTCTCCCTCGCGCGCCACCCCCCTATGCCCTTTCCCCTTCTTGCCACCGTTGGCGACCGCCCTCCCTCGCAGAGCCCCTCTGCCGCTTTATGCCTCTGCCTAGCATGAACCTCCGGCGCCTAGCCAGCCCTGCTTTTTTCCCCAGCTTCTCCGCGCACTCCGCCTCTACCACACCTGCCACCGGTCCTGCATTTTCCCCAGGCTTCTTCCCGGGCCATCCTCTGCCTTTTCCCGTCGAGCTTCTCCGCGTCACTCTCCGTCCTTCCCGCACCGCCCATGGCCCGCCGTTGCCTTGGTTCCCGCAGCTTCTCCGCCACTCTCGCCTCCCCCCAGCCGCATTTGCCCTTGCCCTTGTCTCCAGCTGTCTTATCACGCCGACTCCCCTAGCGGCATAACCCCCCCTCCCTGCCACCCCGCCGCATTCGTGCCCTTTCCCCAGCGCGACCCCCTCCTCCCGCCACCCCGCGGATGGCGCTAAAATAGTCCCCAGGTTTCTGGCAAAAAGCATCGAGAAATTTACGGAACTTGGAACGCTTCATCGAGGAGGATTTGCTCTTCTGCATCCAATTGAATAAGGAAACCATCACGTTGAATTTGATGTCAAAATCCTCCATTCTAGACTTTTTTGATTTTTCTGGGCTATGATTTTGCTTGTTCGGTTCTTGGGGTTCTATGTTCATTTTTTGTGTTTGAAAATGAAGGATTTAAAAACCGTTTGAAAGGGGGAGGGGGAAGGGGGCAGGGGAGGCAGAGGGGAAGAGGGGAGGGGGGAGGGAAAGAAA